>NC_141497.1:6876822-6953532 GCF_009769465.1 Tauraco erythrolophus
GGGGGGGGGGGGGGGGGGGGGGGGGGGGGGGGGGGGGGGGGGGGGGGGCGGAGGCGGTTTAGTCCTCTCTCCCCTCAGCCGGCCCGGTGCAGGTGCAGCGGGGCGGGGCGGGGGGGTTGGAACGGGGACCCAGCCGCCCTGTGACAGCCGCCCCCGTCGCCGCCGCCTTGTTGTTGTTGCCGCAGCTCCGGCTGCTCGCCCTCCGTAACCGCCGCTGACATTAGGCAAAAAAGTTTTGTGGCAAATCCCGATTGCACTAACCCTTTTGTACATGGCGAAGTGAGTCCTGATAATTTCACACTTCGCCTTAACTCCTTGATTAACCCGAATTGAACCCTCTCCCACCGAGGAGGACCATCAGCTGCAACAGAACCGGCACAGCGGGGCACGCAGCGTGTCTCCGTCCCCTCCAGCCCCGGTTCGCTTCCGCACTCCTCCCCATCTATCGGTCGATGAATCGGAGAGCACGGGGGCGGCTATGAGCGGCAGCGCCGAAGCAGGCGCTGCGCCCGCGGCTTCGACCGCTGGCGGGAACGGTGTTCCCGGTGCGCCGCCGGGCGCGGTGAGGCGCGGAGAGCCGAGGGCAGCGCGGCTGGCGGGAGTGCCGATATATCAACATCGCTGGAAGGGGGGAAAGGCGGCGGGCGGCCAGTTGGTCAGAGCCCCCCCGCACCGGGGCAGCACCGCCCAGCCCCCTGGGGCATGCAGGCGCCGCCGCATGCCCGGGAAGGAAATAAGTCGGGCTCCCGTTCAGGGTCTCCGTAGCCTGGATCAAAAGGATTCGATAATGGCTTTTCCACGCCGGCAGCTTTACACAGTTTCTCTGCCAGTGGGGCCGCGGGGGGAGGCGGGGCCGGGGCTGCCAGGGGAGGTGGATGCCGATATCCCCTCGCCCCCGCTCTCTCCCGCCGCGCCCTTCAACGCCTCGAACACAGCGCGCCAGGCTGTCAGCTGTCGCTGCGCGGCGGCGTCCCCACGGGTGGCTGCGTCCCAAAGTTTAACGTTATAGTGTCCCAAGTCCCCATCATATATATATTTGAAGAGTTTGCCTCCGGTACATGGGCAAACCAGGAGTTGTATCAAGTCAGTACTGTTGACAGTGCTATTCTGTTTCTCTAGCACCTTTGCCAATGCCTTAAGTATAGATTTGTGTTCTGTTGAAGCTGTGCTTCCCATCGTTCCTAGCTCCCATAGAAGAAATTACTGCTTACCTCCTCCTGTTGAGGTAGCCGTCCCTTTTGTCGAAGAAATTCCTGCTTCCCTCCTTCTGTAGAGGTAGCTTTCCCTTCTTTTGTCGAAGAAATTGCTGTGCAGCCTTTTCCATTTCTAGTTCAGTTGAGCTCCTCCACCAGACCGTGTCTTTTTCCTGTCAGTCAACTTGAATATAAGGTCCCTGTTCAGGCACCATTTGTGGAGGAGTAAGGCATGGACCCCACTGAGTGCTCCAGGTGAAAGCACAGGCAAAATCATTTATTGAGCCAAGCTGGCAATCTTATATACATGCAACAAGCCCCCCCCTCCCGCATTTGGTCCCAGTCCTTATTTACTGTAAGAACATCTTTCTGTTCTTCTTCCCAAGGTCGCTGTTCTCAGTTCTGTGTCCAGCACATCTGTTGTTATCTGTTGCTTGCAGTTCTCATGCACTTCTATTTTTTGTGTTCCATGATCTCATGGGAAACTTTTGTGTCCCACAGTCTCAGGGGAATTCAGTCTCCCACAAAGGTCCATCTACACCAGAGATGTTGCCAGGGTCAGAAAGGCCTACTCCCAGTATCACAACCACCTCCACAACGAAAACAAGTTGGGTAGTAGTTATAGGTGACTCCCATCTGAGGGGAACAGAGAGTCTGATATGCCGGGCAGACCCTCTGTTGTGGTTTAGGCCAGCCGGCAACTAAAAGCCACATAGCTGCTTGCTCACCCTCTCCCACCCCCAGGGGATGAGGAAGAGAATTAAAGGGGAAAAGGGAAAGAGACCCATGGGTTGAGATAAGAACAACTTAATACTACTACTACTAATATATGAATATATACACATATATAATGATAATAATATGTAGAAAAAAGTGATTCCTCATCACCCCTTGACCAAGGCCAGTCCCGTCCCGAACTAACGATCCTGAAACAGATAAGTCCTGACACTGCAATCCTGGACAAGCAAGAGGCCTGAAAAGAGAGAGAGCACTCTGAGAGTCCAAGCCCCGGAAGAGCAGAGGCCCTTCTTTTCGGCTGACCCTCATTTTTGTACTGGGCATGACGCTGCATGATATGGAATACTTCATCAGCCAGTTTGGCCCTCAATCCTAAGTCTAAGTACAAATCACAAGGAGAGTTGTGAACCCTTTGTCCCTGCTGTGCTCCTGCACGCTGGCAAGAACACGGCAGCTGAAAAGTCCTTGAGGCCTCAGTGCCAACTACAAACATCAGTGCGCTGTCAGCATTTTTCTCAGAGCAAGTCTCAGACTAAAACCAAAACATGGAGCTCTTCTAGCTGTTAAAAAGAAGAGCCAACTCTGTCCCAGCTGAAACCAGGACATCCTCCTCTGAGGGAAGTCTGCTGTCTGCTGCCTCCCTGGCGCCCAGGTTAAGGACATCACTGGGAAACTTCCTAGCCTAGTACGGCCCTCGGACTACTACCCATTATTGCTCTTCCATGTGGGTGGTGATGAAGCTGCAACACAGAGTCCAAGGGTGATCAAGAGAGATTTCAGGGCCCTGAGAAAGCTGGTAAGGGGATCTGGGGCACAGGTTATCTTTTCTTCTCTCCTTCCAGTGGGCAGTGACACTGGAAGAAGCAGATGTGCCCAGTCTATTAATAGTGGCTCCGTGGCTGGTGTCACCACCACCATTTTGGCTTTTTTGACAATGGGATGGGCCACAGAGCACCAGGCTTACTGGCACCAGATGGGATTCACCTTTGTCAAAGAGGAAGGAGGGTCTGTGCACAACAACCAGCTGGGCTCATTCACAGGTCTTTGAACTAGGTTTGAAAGGAGAGGGGAGTAATATCAAGCTTGATCAAGACAAGTTGAGAGCACCTGAAGAGCCACAGAAAGGAATTCCAGCCAGTCCAGCCAGGAAGTCAGATTCATCCGGGGTCCAACTTAAATGCCTCTATGCAAACACATGTAGCACAGGGAACAAACAAGAGGAGTTAGAAGTGTGTGCGTGCCTGCAGGAATACGATCTTATTGGCATCACGGAGACGTGGTGGGAAGAATCCTATGACTGGAGTGTCGGAATGGAAGGATACAGTCTCTTGCAACAGTCAGGGGAGAAGAGGAGGAGGTGTCAAGGACCAGCTGGAGTGCATGGAGCTGCACCTGGGGACGGGTAAGGTCCCAACTGAGAGCTTATGGGTCAGGATTGAAGGGAGGGTGGGGAGAGGTAACATTATAGTGGGGTCTGCTGTAGGCCACCTGACCAGGAAGACCAAGTGGATGAGGCTCTCTATAGACAAATAGGAGCAGCCTCATGTTCATGAGCCCTGGTCCTCATGGGGGACTTGAACCACCCCAATATCTGTTGGAGGGCCAACACAGCAAGGCACAGGCAATCCAGGAGGTTCCTGGAATGCATGGATGATAACTTCCTTCTCTGAGTGACAGAGGAACCAATGAGGAAAGGTGCTTTGCTGGACCTTGTTCTCACCAACAAGGAGGGGCTAGTGGGGAACGTGAAGCTCAGGGGCAGCCTTGGCTGCAGTGACTGTGAAATGGTGGAGTTCAAGATCCTTAGGGTAGCAAGGAGGGCGCTCAGCAAGCTCACTACCCTGGATTTCAGGAGAGCAGACTTTGGCCTCTTCAGGGTTCTGCTTGGTAGAGTACAATGGGATGAAGCCCTGGAGGGAAGAGAGGCGCAGGAAAACTGGCTAATATTCAAGGATCACCTCCTCCAAGCTCAGGAGCGGTGCATCCCAACAAAGAGGAAGTCAGGCAGAAACACCAGGAGGCCTGCATGGATGAACAAGGAGCTCCTGGACCAACTCAGACACTAAAAGAAGGCCTATAGAGGGTGGAAGCAAGGACAAGTAACCTGGGAAGAATACAGAGAAATTGTCCGAGCAGCCAGGGATCAGGTTAGAAAAGCTAAAGCCCTGATAGAGTTAAATCTGGCCAGGGACATCAAGGGCAACAAGAAAAACTTCTATAGGTATATCAGTGATAAAAGGAGGACTAGGGAAAATGTGGGCCCTTTCTGGAAGGAAACGGGAGACCTGGCTACCCGGGATATGGAGAAGGCTGAGGTTCTCAATTACTTCTTTGCCTCAGTCTTCACTAGCAAGAGCTCCATCTGCACAGCCCAAGTCCCAGAAAGCAAAGGCAGGGACTGGGAGAATGAAGAACCGCCCACTGTAGGAGAAGACCAGGTTCGAGACCATCTAAGGAACCCGAAGGTGGACAAGTCCATGGGACCTGATGAGATGCATCCATGGGTCCTGAGGGAACTGGCAGATGAAGTTGCTAAACCATTATCCATCATATTTGAGAAGTCGTGGCAATCTGGTGAAGTTCCCACTGACTAGAAAAGGGGAAACATAGCCCCCATCTTTAAAAAGGGGAAAAAGTAAGACTCAGGGAACTACAGGCCAGTCAGTCTCACCTCTGTGCCCGACAAGATCATGGAGCAGATCCTCCTGGCGACTATGCTAAGGCACATGGAAAATAAGGAGGTGATTGGCGACAGCCAACATGGCTTCACTAAGGGCAAATCCTGCCTGCCTAATTTGGTGGCCTTCTATGATGGGGTTACAGCACAGATTGATAGGGGAAGAGCAACTGACATCATCTACCTGGACTTGTCCAAAGCATTTGATACTGTCCCACATGACATCCTTGTCTCTGAATTGGAGAGACATGGTTTGATGGATGGACCACTCAGTGGATAAGGAATTGGCTGGATGGTTGCAGTCAACAGCTTTGTCAAGGGCAGCCTCTATGAAGATGGGCTGGTGTCGCGGACTGCCTATATCCTCTCACAGTGGGTCGCAACCAAACGGCTGTTGCGACCACGACGTATTCCACAATCAGAAGGCCGATCCAAACTCGCTACTATCTCAATCCAACAGAGAGCTCCAACTCACGCTCTCTGGGGGGCTCCTACCACTCCAGTCTCCAGGAGGGAACTACCCCACTCCCTCTTGGGAGTGCCCCATCTTTAAGCCTCCCATAGGTCACATGGTCTCCGGCTGACCACCATGACTCATAGCACCTGTCTCAACAAGGCACAGGTGCTTCCCATGTAGCAGCCAGGAAACTTCCCCGACAATTCCCCCTTTCTTTTTTGAAAAAATGCCTAATAGCCTTTAGGGGTTTCTAATGTCCCGATTTCACTTTCCGTCACCGTTTGTCAAATACCTTGGGACCAAGTCATGGGGAAGTCGTTCTCATTTTTTGTCATAACATGACGGCGGGTATGTCCATTGATCCGGCGACAACGGATACATCCACCTTGGCTGCTGTGGCTGCTTTTTCTGTCGATCAACCTGCAGCTGCCGTAATGCTCCCACAAAAGCTTTGTCCGGACCATCATGCATCTGCGTACGCTTTCTCATTCTTTTATTTCTCAGCCAGCCGTTAGTGTAAACCTCTGATTCGCATTGCTTAGCAAAATGGCCCATCTTTCCGCACCTGTAACATCTGTTTCCCACATTTATGACGAGTAACTGGGCCATTAACTTTTCTGGCATTTATTATCCACCTTTGACCCTTGCGTCCTGGGCATTCTGATTTTATATGTTCCCAGTTTCCACATCTATAACACTTCTGCTTCCTAACACGCAAGGAACCCGGGAGGGCTAGTGCCACGGGGAACGCACTAGGCCCTCCCCCCATTTCTGTTATAGATGATTCTTTATTGTTAACTGGTACCCCCAGAGCTTCAGCCAGGTCCCAGTCCCTGGCCTCTATTGCTTTTGTTCTAACCTCGTCCCAGAAACAGACCAGGTCACAAGGTTGAACTGTTCCTGTAGTCGCTCCCAGGGGGTCTGGTTGCACTAAACAGGCGGATTCTGGCGACTTTCTCCTTGGTCTAGGTGCAGTTGGTAACTTCCCAGCAGAACTATCACTTGCTTCAGAGGTCTTTCTTATAGTCTCTCTTGCTGCAGGGTGGGTCATGGCCTGCTGCAACATCTCTATTACAGCTGCTAACTGCTGGGATACTCCTTGTAACAGTGTCATAACTTGCTGTAGTATTGTTGGCTGCTCCAAACGTACCTGGGCCGGATAACCAGATACCGCGGGATATGAAGTTGCTAAGGGTGGGGCCAATTGCTCAAATGGCAGAGCTGTAGGCATAATAAAGGGGAAAGGGGGGGCTGTTGAGGCAAAGGGTGGGGGACACTTCAGCACCTCCTGCAGGGTGGGGCAGAGTCCCTGCACAGTCCCCGCAACTTTGATATCCTTGAACAGTGAAGATAGACCCAATTCACTGTCCATGCTGTCTGAGGCCAATCCTCCCTCAGACAGTTCATCATCTCCTTCAAAACCTTTGCCCATTGATACATAATCTGTTGATTCGTCTTCCTTCTCTTCTGCCAACCCCTTTTGAATTATATTATCTAAGGCTCCCCATATACACAGCAGGTCAATCTCAGTCAAGTCCTTGTTCTCAAATACTGCTTCACAAAGCAACTTATCCCCCATTTTTTTCCAAAGCTCTAGGTTAAAGGAGGTACTGAGACTCACTAGGTCTTCATGCTCTACCACCCAGTTGGGTAAATTATATAAATCCTCACTTCTTATATTGGCCCCCACAGCCATTATCACAGATTTAAGAAATACAAAAGCCTGGCCTTTCTTTACAAAGTTCTGACCTATGTCTATTCCCAGCGGCTCACCTTGTTCCAGGTGTCTAGGTCAAGCTGCAGCTTCTGCCACTCTCAAGCTTTGCTGGGCTCTGTATCTTTTGTCCACCGCACTGCAGTCCAGGCAGTTACTGTTTCAACAAATCACATCAGGGTCACCAGATGTCACAGACTGCCTGTATCCTCTCACAGTGGGCCACAACCAAACAGCTGTTGCAACCACAACATATTCCACAATCAGAAGGCTGAGCCAAACTCACTACTATCTCAATCCAACAGAGAGCTCCAACTCACACTCTCTGGAGGGCTCCTACATCTCCAGGAGGGAACTACCCCACTCCCTCTTGGGAGTGCCCCATCTTTAAGCCTCCCATAGGTCACGTGGTCTCCAGCTGACCACCGTGACTCGTAGCACCTGTCTCGACAAGGCACAGGTGCTTCCCATGTAGCAGCCAGGAAACTTCCCCGACAGGCTGGGGTTGTCATGCACTGGGCACAGCCAGTTCCAGATGGCTCCGGTGGGTGCACTGCAGGGCACAGCTGAGTCTCTCAGCTGCTGTGGTGGTGTCTCAGGGTAAACAGTTAAGAAGGGGCAAAAATGTTCTGCAGCAGTGTGAGAGAAAGAGGAGTGAGGGAAAAGAAGTGTAACAGCCCTGTGGTGAGAGCAGGAGTAGGTGCTTCATGCACAGAGCAGAGTTCCCCTACAGCCCTTGGAGGAGACCACTGTGCAGCAGGTATTTCCCTCCAGCCTGTGGAGAGGATCATGCTGGAGTGGATATCCAAAGTGCGGTCTGTGGAGGACCCCGCACTGCAGAAGCTGGAGTGCACTGAAGGAGGCTGCAGCCTGTGGAGAGCCAATGCTGGAGCAGGTTTATTCTTAAGGACTGCAGCCATGGAGAGGAACCATGCTGGAACAGGGGAAAAACGTGAGGAAGGAGTGGCAGAGTTTAAGTGTTATAAACTGACTGCAACCTCCCATTCCCCTGCACCTGTGTTTTTAGTTTTGTTTTTGTTTCTCACCATCAAACTCTGTTTTTAATTGGCAATAAACTAAATTAATTTTCACCAAGTCGAGCCTGGTTTTTACATGATGGCAATTGGTAAGTGATCTCCCACAATTTTTCATCTTCTTTTCTCCCCCTGTGCAGTTGAGGAGGGGGAGTGAGAGAGCAGTTGGGTGGGGATCTGGCAGCCAGCTAGAGTATACCCTGCACAACAATCTAGAGAGTCGTCATAGATATAGCTTGCAATTAATGTACTTGTTTGAAAGAATAAGAAGGGACAAAGATTGTTCCTAAGCAGAGGCAGTATTTTGTTGCATGTACTCCAACTTTGGGGAAGGAAGAGATCTCTAAAGGAAAATACAGTGATGATGCTCATTCAGAGGAAATAATGTTAAGGGAGAATACAACAAGGGGTAGACCATTTGGATGAGCAGTGTTCAGACTGTATTCTGAAAATGAGCAGTGACTCCAGAAAGAAATACACTAACCTGACTAAATACTTCTCCTTAGTATTTAATAGGGCATGAGAGACCATTTTTTTTAGACCTATCTTGTCTGGTAAAATTCTTACCAAGCATAGTATTAATTGGTAAAACAGATAGGTTTTACAAAATTCTCTGAAGAAAAAAAAAAAAGCTAAGTAAACCAAAATGCATTGCTTTACAAAATGCCTTTTCTAAAGCAATGCTTTCTCACAATTTTGCAGTAGTTCTATTAGAGGAAATAAACCAGGTAGTACTTAATATTTGCTTTCATTGTAAAATTACTCTTTTATGAATATAGTTCTCTTATGTGATCTTATGGTTGTGATAACTCAGTCCACAGAAAAGTAAATAATATGGTGTTCTAGCAGGATGAATGTTTAAAATTAGCATGAGAAGTTTCATGGAATATGGCTTACATATGACTAGAATTTAGAAATTCAAGAATATAGTGAATTATCAAGAATTATATTCAGCAGCTGAACAGGTTTGCACATTTAGCCATGGGCAAAATCAATGTACAGCTATACTAAATTTTTCTTAATCTTGTATTAAAAAAACCCCACGACTTCTCAGCATCACAAAAAAACCCCCCACAATAAAAACCGATATGTCAAAGCTTCAGGGATAAATAGTTTTGTACTGCTGAATTTAGGTGAGCACAATGTTTGTCTTCATTTTGTCATTACAGTGTGTATTGTAAACTGCAGTTATCTTCATAGCAGTATATGGTATTGTTTTGTTATTAACTGTGAACCAGTGGAGCTAGGAGAGATAACAGCCTCTGTCACATTTATGCTAGTGCTATTCCTGCCTGAGAGAACTAAAGAATGGTGATTCTTGTTTTCTGTAGGCCTATATTGTTTGTTTTGTGTCCTAGTGCCCTGCTCAGTATTTTCTTAATACAAAAAACACCTCAAAATTTTAAAATAACTTCACTGTAGATAACTTTTATTTCTGCAATGAGAATAGCAGCACAAGCACCCTTAATTGCAATGTACAGACTTGAGTCAGATCTGCTATGAACTGCCCTGGCTTTCCTCTGTAGAGGAAAGAAGAAATAGCATTTAGAGTAGTGAGAGAGACTGGTTTAGCAAGCAAAAGTTTCAAGTATTCCCTCCCTCACAGAGTACTCTTGAAGGTTATGAAGCATATAAAAACAATTAAACCTCCCTGTGCGATTTGCCTTAAGCACTCAAACTAGTATTTTTCAAGCAGATACTGCTCTGAAGCTTGTTTCATTAATACCTCAGGCTTGAGGGCTGTATAGCAGGAAGGATTTCATGGGCAATGCAATCATCTATGACTCATGAGACCTGAGCTGGCTACGGACTTCCTCAGTAACTGTAGCCAAGTAAATGTTTCTTTGTGTAAACTGCTTGTTTAGAATTTAAGAGCTAGTATCAGTTGGGTTTATACAGAAAAATCTGGGACACTCGAATACTTGCAATTGCCTTTATTTCAGCAGGATTCTCTGCAGGTGCCTTGGAAGAAAGCTTTGGGAGGCATACAGAAAGGATATTTGGCGATGCTGGAGGCCTATTTCTTGCAGCATATTCTTGCATGGAATTGATTCAGCTGTTTTTCTTTGAAATGCTGGCTCTAGAAGAAGCCCTTGGCACACACACAGGTTGCCTCTGCCACAGACTCTTAAAGTCTGCCAAACTCACCTTTAAAAACTCTATAAAGGTTTTCAGGTGCTCCCATTCACAGAATCATGTTGGTTTGGGTTTTGTTCCCCAGTGTCCTCTCAATTTGTGTATGCTGCTTGAGGCTATTGAGGGGTGGGAGTGTTAGGAAAAAGCAGCTGAAGTTCTCCAACCTGCTTTAGGTCCTGAGGATAGACAGTGACTCCTACTTGCTTTCTACTTCCATGTGTGACTAAAACATTCCTCTTTTTCTTGTCTTGTCTTGCTTGTGAAAGGACAATAGGACGTATCCTAGCCTCAACACAGGTCATTAGCTTGTTACACTTGAAAAATCACTGGTTTTCCTGCAACGTCTTGTCATGTGGCTGGCTAAGAACTATACCGCTTTATAATCCCTTCTGAGCATATGGAGGAAAGTGAACACTAGGCTAGAAACAGTGAACTTCAGATAAAAGGAGATCTAAATGAAATGAGGCAAGATCTACAGGAAGAAAGTAAAGGGAAGAGAAACAGAAAAGCTTGAAGCAAGTGTAAGGAGAGGCTCAAACTAGTCTGAGGAGCATGTTAGAAGAATAAAGGATAGACTTGCGAAGTGGTGAATAATGCTTTGTGATCTCTGCTAGATGCAGCTACAGAAAACAATAAAAGCATTTATAGCAAGAGGGAAACCAAGGAAGTTTGTCCAGAGCTCAGTGGGGAGGAGAATGTAACAGATATGATACCAAAAAATTATGTATTTGTCTGCCAAGTTATCAATGAGAAGGAAATATGAACTAATTCTTGGTTGAGAAAAGGGTTAATAAGCAACAACTTGACTTGTCCTGGGTTAAAAGAACAGGTCACGTGATTCAGATGTTTTATTTGCTCTTGGTAAAATGCATATTAGAACTTGACTTTCATGTTCAGGGAATTCAGGGTTCTTATGGTGGAGACTTTTTAAAAAATGCAGAGGAAAAGGAGGGAAATAATGGATCTGACTCCAGTTGTCAAAAAATATGGAAAATAGGCAATTAATAAGTACTATAAGGTACCATGCATTTCTCAAATCATGTATCTCCTACCTAACTTCCTTTTCAAGAAGTATTTAGCATTGCTAGTGGAGATTTCTTATCTTTAAGCAACTTGTCAAACAGGACCAACTCTTCAGCTGGCTTTTTTGTAATATGAAATTGCACAATGAGCTAAGGATAACCCTAGACCTGATTTTTACGTGACCTAGTCTCTTAACTGTAGGTAATACAGAAGTGTGCATGCAGTGAATGGCCTAGAAAGGTGTTTAAAATTTTAGCTAGACCTCAAGGAAAACATTTCTCTTCCTTGTCATAGCAACAGGGCATAGTTTTTCATAGAATCATAGAATCATAGAATGGTTAGGGTTGGAAGGGACCTCAAAGATCATCTAGTTCCAACCCCCCTGCCATGGGGGTTAAATATATTTCAAATATATTTAACAGTTGCTATGCAAAGAAAGGGAATACATAAACCTGCCTTTGAACAGGGCAGAGAAGTAATGGTCTTAAATCACAATAAAAGATATTTAGGTTAGAGATGGAGGAAAAAAATTGACAGCAAGGATGGTTGTGCACTGGAATAAGTTATGTATGGAAGTGTGGAATCAGTAGTACTGCAGGCTTTTAAGATTAGTTTTGGTAAGTGTTTCTAACCGTGTAGCATGTAACTGCTTTTAACTCCTCCCAAAGGGCCTCAGAGAGAAAGATCGAGCAGAGGAATACTGTCATGGCAGGAAAAAAATTAATAGCCAATTTTTGTACATTTGATTTTGGGATGAATGTGGCTAAAGGAGGTCTTGGCAGAGGGATGGCTGGGAATAGGCTTATAAGCCTGACACATTGATGTGGCAGGTGGCAGACTTGCTACCCTAAAGCAGATAAACATCTTCCTCATATATAGTAATAATAATGTAGCAAATGCAGTTTGAAAAAGAGGAGCCTGGACCTAGACAACTTGATGTCCCTTACATAGAATCATAGAATGGTTTGGGTTGGAAGGGACCTCAAAGATCATCTATTTCCAACCCCCCTGCCATGGGCAGGGAAACCTTCCACTACACCAGGTTGCCCAAAGCCTCATCCAACCTGGCCTTGAACACTTCCAGGGATGGGGCATCTACAACTTGTCTGGGCAACCTGTTCCAGTGCCTCACCACCCTCAGAGTGAAGAAGTTCTTCCTTATATCTAATCTAAATCTCCCCTCTTTCAGTTTAAAGCCATTGCCCCTTGTCGAATCACTACATGCCCTTGTCAAAAGTCCCTCTCCAGCTTTCCTGTAGGCCCCCTTTAAGTACTGGAAGGCTGCTATAAGATCACCCCGGAGCCTTCTCTTCTCCAGGCTGAACAGCCCCAACTCTCTCAGCCCGTCTTCATAGCAGAGGTGTTCCAGCCCTCGGATCATCTTCGTGGCCCTCCTCCAGACCTGCTCCAGCAGCTCCATGTGCTTCTTGTGCTGGGGACTCCAGAGCTGAACACAGAATTCCAGGTGGGGTCTCACAAGAGCAGAGTAGAGGGGCAGAATCACCTCCCTCGACCTGCTGGCCACACTCCTTTTGATGCAGCCCAGGATACGGTTGGCTTTCTGGGCTGCCAGTGCACATTGCCAGCTCAAGATGAGCTTCTCATCCACCAGCACTCCCAAGTCCTTTTCCTCAGGGCTGCTCTCAATCCATTCTCCATCCAGCCTGTACTTGTGCTTGGGATTGCCCCGACTGTCTCGGTTTGAAAAAAAAAAAAAACAGAGGTCTGCTAAGGAAGGCAGGAGCCTCCCTCGAAATGGAAACTGTAAACCCCCTCCCTCCGAATTACTAAAATTTTGAAATTAAAGGGCTCTCAGGCAAAGATATGGGAGTAGAAATAACAGTTCTTTACTGGGAAGATTAAAGAGAAGGGAAAACAACAACAACCCAAATGCAATAGTACACAAAAAGAAAAAAAAAAAAAACAAAAACCCGCTGACAGAGTCAGAATACGACCTGACACCCTGCTGGTCAGGGTGCTGGCAGCAGTCTGATCAAACGGTGGCTGCGGTCCTCCTGCAATGGCAGACGTGGCTCCACAGAAGCAGCGATCCTGCCGAAGGGCGCGGGCCCCTCCGAAGGGCCGGCGGTGCTGCAGATGGCCTGGTCTTCCTCGAGTGGCTGCTCTGTCCCAAGTAGTCCAGCAGCAGCCCGAAGTGCCCGTCTGTCTCCCCCGGTGACTGCCAGAGCCCGACCGCCGCCGCCGCCCCTTTCCCGCGCGCCCCCGGGTGCAGTCCCCAGGCCCGCCCTCTCCTCCCCCGCTGGAGCATCTCACATGGGGCCGATGTTGTTCTGGGAGTCTGGCCGCAGATCCTTGATTGCCCATCAAACAGAGATGGCTCCTGGAGGGAGTGATCCACAGTCATGGGCAAGGCATTGATGGCCCATTAACAGAAGACAGTCTGGGAGGAGGAGGCAAGGGAAACATTGCCCCACCTGGTTTCAGCAGCTCATGAAGATGGTGATAGAATACATACTTTTGGGCACATCTTACATCATAACCTAGGACATAATCCACCCCTTATTCTATTACCATCTACATCATACTCAAATCAATATCCTCCTACAGAGATACACACATATATATATATATAGAGAGAGAGAGATACAGAATGAAGAAAAAAAAAAAAACAAAACCAAAACCCCTTACATACAGTTCTCACTTAAAATCAGGTCTCCTTGTGGTACACAACGTGTTTCCCCATCTTTCTGCATTACCCACCAAGTGTAACCAGGTCCTTGAGCAAAAACAATCCCACGGATGGGTTTGCCTTTGTCTGAGGTGGGATTAATCCAAACGGTCTTTCCTAACATACCTCTCATGTGCACCACAGGGACTTTATCTCCATCCACTGTGTGCAAGGGTTCAGATTGGGCGGGACCAGCTCGATTGACGGACCCTCGGGTATTGACCATCCAGGTGGCTTTCGCTAAGTTCATTTCCCAATTTCTGAAGGTTCCCCCACTAAGTGCCTTCAGGGTAGTCTTAAGCAGTCCATTACACCGTTCAACCTTCCCGGCAGCTGGTGCATGGTAAGGGATATGATATATCCATTCAATACCATGTTCTCTGGCCCAGGTGTTTATAAGGCCATTTTTGAAATGGGTCCCGTTGTCTGATTCGATTCTCTCAGGGGTGCCATGTCTCCACAGGATTTGCTTTTCCAGACCCAAGATGGTGTTACGGGCAGTAGCGTGAGGCACAGGGTAGGTCTCCAACCATCCTGTGGTGGCTTCTACCATGGTGAGCACATAATGCTTGCCTTGGCGGGTTTGAGGCAGTGTGATGTAATCAATCTGCCAGGCCTCCCCATACTTGTATTTGGACCACCGCCCACCATACCATAGGGGTTTCACTCGCTTAGCCTGCTTAATTGCAGCGCATGTCTCACAGTCATAGATAACCTGGGAGATACTGTCCATGGTTAAATCCACCCCTCGGTCTCGTGCCCACTTATAGGTGGCATCTCTGCCCTGATGGCCTGAGGCATCATGGGCCCATCGAGCTAAGAACAACTCGCCTTTATGTTGCCAATCCAAGTCTATCTGGGACACCTCTATTTTCGCAGCCTGATCTACCTGCTTGTTGTTATAATGCTCTTCATTAGCCCGGCTCTTAGGGACATGAGCATCTACATGGCGGACTTTCACAGGTAGCTTCACTACTCGAGTGGCAATGTCTTGCCACTCATCAGCAGCCCAGACTGGTTTTCCCTTACGCTGCCAGTTTGCCCTTTTCCACCTTTCCAGCCAGCCCCACAGAGCATTGGCTACCATCCATGAATCAGTGTAGAGGTAGAGCTTTGGCCACTTCTCTCTCTCAGCAATATCCAGGGCTAATTGGACGGCTTTGAGTTCAGCTAGTTGGCTCGATCCACCTTCTCCCTCAGTAGCTTGTGCAACTTGTCGTGCGGGGCTCCATACAGCAGCTTTCCATTTCCGGCTAGCACCTACAATTCGGCAGGAGCCATCAGTGAAGAGGGCATATCGTCTTTCACTCTCCGGTAGCTCATTATATGGGGGCGCTTCCTTGGCGCGTGTCACTTGCTCCTCCTCTTCTTCAGAAGATAATCCAAAAGTCTCGCCTTCCGGCCAATTCGTAATTATTTCCAAGATCCCAGGGCGATTTGGGCTTCCAATACGGGCGCGCTGCGTGATGAGGGCAATCCATTTGCTCCAAGTAGCGTCAGTGGCATGATGCGTGGAAGGAACCTTTCCCTTAAACATCCACCCCAGCACCAGTAGTCGGGGTGCCAGGAGGAGTTGTGCCTCTGTGCCAATTACCTCTGAGGCAGCTTGGACTCCTTCATAGACAGCCAAGATTTCTTTCTCTGTTGGGGTGTAGTTGGCTTCAGACCCTTTGTAACTTCGGCTCCAGAATCCCAGTGGTCGGCCCCGAGTCTCACCAGGCCCCTTCTGCCAAAGGCTCCAGGACAGACCCTTGTTCCCGGATGCAGAGTAGAGCACATTCTTCACCTCTGGTCCCATCCTGACTGGGCCAAGGGCTACCGCATGAGCGATTTCCTGCTTGATCTGGACGAAGGCTTACTGCTGTTCAGGGCCCCAGTGGAAATCATTCTTCTTGCGGGTAACCAGGTACAGAGGGCTTACGATCTGGCTGTACTCAGGAATGTGCATTCTCCAAAAACCTATGGCGCCTAAGAAAGCTTGTGTTTCCTTCTTGTTGGTTGGTGGAGACATCGCAGTGATTTTATTGATGACCTCGATGGGAATCTGACGCCGTCCGTCTTGCCACTTTACCCCTAGGAACTGGATCTCCCGGGCAGGTCCCTTGACTTTGCTCTTTTTGATGGCGAAGCCAGCTTCCAGGAGAATCTGGATGATCTTCTCTCCTTTCTCAAAAGCCTCTGTTGCTGTGTTCCCCCACACAATGATGTCGTCAATGTACTGCAGATGTTCTGGAGCCTCACCCTTTTCCAGTGCAGTCTGGATCAGTCCATGGCAGATGGTAGGACTGTGCTTCCACCCCTGGGGCAATCGGTTCCAGGTGTACTGCACACCTCTCCAGGTGAAGGCAAACTGAGGCCTGCATTCTGCTGCCAGAGGAATGGAGAAAAAGGCATTGGCAATGTCAATAGTGGCATACCACTTTGCTGCTTTAGACTCCAGCTCATACTGGAGCTCCAACATGTCCGGCACAGCAGCGCTTAATGGTGGAGTCACTTCATTCAAGCCACGATAGTCCACTGTCAATCTCCATTCTCCATCAGACTTGCGCACAGGCCAAATGGGGCTGTTGAAGGGTGAGTGGGTCTTGCTGACCACCCCTTGGTTCTCCAGCTCGCGGATCATCTTGTGGATGGGGATCACAGCATCTCGATTCGTCCGGTACTGCCGGCGGTGCACTGTCGAGGTGGCGATTGGCACTTGCTGCTCTTCCACCTTCAGGAGCCCAACTGCAGAAGGATTCTCTGATAGTCCATGCAGGGTGTTCAATTGTTTAATGTGCTCTGCCTCCACAGCAGCTATTCCAAAAGCCCACCTGAGTCCCTTTGGGTCTTTGTAATAGCCATTCCGGAGGAAGTCTATGCCTAGAATGCACGGGGCCTCTGGGCCGGTGACAATGGGATGTTTCTGCCACTCCTTCCCAGTCAAGCTCACCTCGGCTTCCAACAGCGTCAATTGCTGCGATCCCCCTGTCACCCCGGCGATAGAAACAGGTTCTGCCCCCATATGTCCCGATGGCATTAGGGTACACTGCGCACCAGTATCAACCAACGCTTCATATTTTTGTGGCTCTGATGTGCCAGGCCATCGGATCCACACCGTCCAAAAAACCCGGTTTTCCCGTGCCTCTCCCTGGCTAGAGGCAGGGCCCCTCTAGCCTTGGTTATAATTTCTTTCCTGAGTATACATACTAGAGGTTCCTTCAAGGGGATCTGACAGATCATACCCAGCAGCTTGGTTATAGGAGGTTGAGGCTACCTTCACTTTAGTGGAATTCCCTTGATTAATGTTTCCCTCCTTGAGTTGACGCACCCGTGCTGCCAGAACAGAAGTGGGTTTCCTGTCCCACTTTGCCATGTCTTCCCCATTGTCACGCAGGAAGAACCACAGGTTAGCTCGTGGGGTGTACCCTTTCTGTTGGACTTTGACTCTGGGGCCTGTAACTTGCACTGGTGCCATGTGAGAACTGTTCCTCCTCATCTCCTCCCTCATCTCCCTCATCTCCTCTTTGAGGTCCTTAATCACAGCAGAGACATGAGCCTGCATCGGGCCATTGATCATACTCTCATAATTTCTAAGCTTGTTGGCTACAGAGCCCACTGTCTCTTGGTTGTTATCGGCATTAATTGTTGCAATGAAGGTGGTGTATTGAGACGGCCCTAGATTTGCCAGATTCCACAACATCTGCCCCGTGCACCTGACCTTGTCAGGGTCATTATCATGCTGCCCATCTCTCCCAAAGAGAACCTCCAATACCGCCACTTCTCTCAGCTGTTGGATCCCTTCCTCAAGGGTCTTCCAGCGCATTCTATGATGGTGCTCCTGCATTCTCTCTCTGTGAACAAACCTCTCTCTTACACTCATTAAAAGCCGCTCCCAGAGGGAAAAGGACCCTGGCTCCCTTACAAATATCTGATTCATACCTGAGTCCTGGGTCAAGGGTCCCAAATTCCTTGCCTCAGTACCATCCAGTTGCACGCCTGTACCCATAAGATCCCAGACCCTAAGTAACCAGGTTGTATAGGCCTCACGCCCCCGTCGTACAATGTCTTTGTGCAGATTACGGAGACTTTCGTACGTCAGGGACTCGGTGATGATTTCAACCGTTGGCTCCCCTGCCGGTTGTGAGGGCCCTCCTTTCTTATCCTTATCTGGATGCTTTGATTTTATCTTAGACTTCCTTGTTTCCACAGGGGCGACGGCTGCTGACTGCAGCTGCCCTTGCGGTTCAGTTGGAACCTGAACAGTTGTAACATCTGTGGGTTCCACTGCTGCACCATCAAGCTCCCTCTCCTCGGGGCAGGGAGAGGGTTTCCCATCAGCTGGGGAAGTGTATTCCCTCAGCACCTGGCGTATCTTCTCCTCCATTACCCCCATCCAGTCCGAGTGGTTCATTTCTGAGGTGGGCTGTGGGACAGAGTCAGGCTCTGGGGCAGCATCTCTAGTCTCTGGGGCAGTGTCAGGCTCTGGGGCAGCTTCCCTATTCTCTGGGGTAGATATCAGGGTAGTTATCCAAGTCAATCTTCCCTTATCTCTGAATGCTAAAAAGAACAGGCATATCAGCAGCACCAACCACTGTATGATATCATTAGCATTTAGAGAAGATTTGAATCCTTCAAAAACTGGTGGGGCAGACCCAAAGACCTGGGTGAAGGGTTGGGAGAAATTTTTCCCGGTGTCATTTCCTCACAGTAGGTACCATTAAGAAAGTAACCCCAAAAACATACAGTTAGTGTGTGATAGCTCTGAATCCATGTGCCTGCCTTCCAGAGGAAGTTAAAAATCCATGAATTCTTCACCTTATTAACCCATAAAGCGAACTGGATAACAGCCACAGTGGCCTTAGTTATAGGACCCATGTTTAGATAAGGGCCTGCAAATGGAAGAAATACAGCCACGACCACATGCCACCCGAACCAGGGTAAGCCAGACCACATGGTGACACTTACAACAAGGTAGGTCGCTCACGAACTGTTATTCCTTTTCCTCTCGATGCCCTCGTGCCCCACGTTGGGCGCCAAAATTGTCTCGGTTTAAAAAAAAAAAAAACAGAGGTCTGCTAAGGAAGGCAGGAGCCTCCCTCGAAATGGAAACTGTAAACCCCCTCCCTCCGAATTACTAAAATTTTGAAATTAAAGGGCTCTCAGGCAAAGATATGGGAGTAGAAATAACAGTTCTTTACTGGGAAGATTAAAGAGAAGGGAAAACAACAACAACCCAAATGCAATAGTACACAAAAAGAAAAAAAAAAAAAACAAAAACCCGCTGACAGAGTCAGAATACGACCTGACACCCTGCTGGTCAGGGTGCTGGCAGCAGTCTGATCAAACGGTGGCTGCGGTCCTCCTGCAATGGCAGACGTGGCTCCACAGAAGCAGCGATCCTGCCGAAGGGCGCGGGCCCCTCCGAAGGGCCGGCGGTGCTGCAGATGGCCTGGTCTTCCTCGAGTGGCTGCTCTGTCCCAAGTAGTCCAGCAGCAGCCCGAAGTGCCCGTCTGTCTCCCCCGGTGACTGCCAGAGCCCGACCGCCGCCGCCGCCCCTTTCCCGCGCGCCCCCGGGTGCAGTCCCCAGGCCCGCCCTCTCCTCCCCCGCTGGAGCATCTCACATGGGGCCGATGTTGTTCTGGGAGTCTGGCCGCAGATCCTTGATTGCCCATCAAACAGAGATGGCTCCTGGAGGGAGTGATCCACAGTCATGGGCAAGGCATTGATGGCCCATTAACAGAAGACAGTCTGGGAGGAGGAGGCAAGGGAAACATTGCCCCACCTGGTTTCAGCAGCTCATGAAGATGGTGATAGAATACATACTTTTGGGCACATCTTACATCATAACCTAGGACACCGACCCACGTGCAGGACCTTGCACTTGGCCTTGTTGAACTTCATGAGGTTCTCACAGGCCCACCTCTCCAGCCTGTCAAGGTCCCTCTGGATGGCATCCCTTCCCTCCAGCGTGTCCACAACACCACACAACTTGGTGTCATCTGCAAACTTGCTGAGGGTGCACTTGATCCCACTGTCCATGTCTCCGACAAAGATGTTAAATAGCACTGGTCCCAGTACTGACCCCTGAGGAACACCACTCGTCACAGGCCTCCACGTGGACATTGAACCGTTGACCACAACTCTTTGAGTGCGACCATCCAGCCAATTCCTTATCCACCGAGTGGTCCATCCATCAAGACCATGTCTCTCCAGTTTAGAGACAAGGATGGCCAGATTTAACTCTATCAGGGCTTTGGCTTTCCTAACCTGATCTCTGGTTACTCGGACAATCTCTCTGTATTCTTCCCAGACTACCTGTCCTTGCTTCCACCCCCTATAGGCTTTCTTTTTTGTGCCCGAGTTGGTCCAGGAGCTCCTTATTCATCCATGCAGGCCTCCTGGTGTTCCTACCTGACTTTCTCTTTGTTGGGATGCACCGCTCCTGAGCTTGGAGGAGGTGATCCTTGAATATTAACCAGCTTTCTTGTGCCCCTCTTCCCTTCCAGGGCCTCATCCCATTGTACTCTAAAAGCAAGTCTCATTTATTGTGTTATACACAACAGTTCAGTACCAGCGAGAATTATTTTCTAAGGATCTGGAAATCAGAAGCTGCTTACACATAATACATTATCTTTCTTGTTTAAATATACTAAGCAGAAAGAAAAGTACAAAAGAAGCCAACCAGCAAATCAAAACTGAGTTAGGAAGAGTTGTGTGGTGTTGTGGACACGCTGGAGGGAAGGGATGCCATCCAGAAGGACCTTAACAGGCTGGAGAGATGGGCCTGTGAGAACCTCCTGAAGTTCAACAAGGCCAAGTGCAAGGTCCTGCACGTGGGTCGGGGCAATCCCAAGCACAAGTACAGGTTGGGCAGAGAATGGATTGAGAGCAGCCCTGAGGAGAAGGACTTGGGGGTGCTGGTGGATGAGAAGCTCATCTTGAGCTGGCAATGTGCACTGGCAGCCCAGAAAGCCAACCGTATCCTGGGCTGCATCAAAAGGAGTGTGGCCAGCAGGTCGAGGGAAGTGATTCTGCCCCTCTACTCAGCTCTTGTGAGACCCCACCTGGAATACTGCGTTCAGCTCTGGAGTCCCCAACACAAGAAGGACGTGGAGCTACTGGAACGAGTCCAGAGGAGGGCCACGAAGATGATCCGAGGGCTGGAGCACCTCTGCTATCAAGATAGGCTGAGAGAGTTGGGGCTGTTCAGCCTGGAGATGAGAAGGCTCCGAGGTGGTCTTATAGCAGCTTTCCAGTACCTAAAGGGGGCCTACAGGAAAGCTGGAGAGGGACTTTTTACAAGGGCGTGTAGTGATAGGACAAGGGGCAACGGATTTAAACTGAAAGAGGGCAGATTTAGGTTAGATATAAGAAAGAAATTCTTTACATTGAGAGTGGTGAGGTACTGGAACAGGTTGCCCAGAGACGTTGTGGATGCCCCATCCCTGGAAGTGTTCAAGGCCAGATTGGATGAGGCTTTGGGCAACCTGGTGTAGTGGAGGATTTCCCTGCCCATGGCAGGGGGGTTGGAACTAGATGATCTCTGAGGTCCCTTCCAACCCAAACCATTCTATGATTCTATGATTCTATGATTCTATGATTCTATTTTCTTTTGTGGAGTTTTTCACAAGTGATCTGCAAGATGAATGTATTCACAGAGCAGTTCTTATGTTGTAAAGGATATTCAAATGTGTAGTCTTGTCTTTGGCATCATGTATCAATATTTATGGTCTTTCAGATTGCACCACTTGCCTTAACCTTAGAGCCTGTTGTCTTTCTGTGGTTATTTTTATGTGTAACTTTTCTCTGAATTCAAATTCAAAAAGATATTCAGCTATACCTGTGTTATGTTTCATTAAGAATAGTTTTCAATGAAGAGGAAAAAGATTGTGCTCTGTGTTGGATGTTTGCTAGGGAATGACTTTGAACTTACAGTGTTGGGGTATGGGGCAGATTAGATTGTTGTTTTGTTGTCTTGTACTTTCCTTACCAGCTTCTCTGTAATGCTAGTAAAAGCTTTTTAGTATTTGAGGCATGTGAACCAAAAGTTAGATGCGTTCAAGTGGTGATATGGAAAAGGATTGCATTTTACTCCCAGTTATCTGACAATCCTGTTGTCGTGGTTTAGGCCGATCTGGCAACTAAACTCCACACAGCCGTTCACTCACTCTCCTCCACCCCCTGGGGATGAGGAAGAGAACTAAAGGAGAAAAGGGAAAGAGACCCGTGGGTTGAGATAAGAACAATTTACTACTACTGCTACTAATATATTTTTTTTTTTTTTTGAGATAAGAAAAATTTAATACTACTGCTACCAATATATATATAGATATGTACTGTGATAAATATATACAAATGAGTGATGTATGGTGTCATTGCTCACCACCCTTTGACCGAGGCCCGTCTCGTCCCGAAATAACGATCCCGAAACAGATAAGTCCTGATATCGCAATCCCGGACGAGTGAGAGGCCTGAAAAGAGAGAGCGAGAGAGATAGCACTCCGAGAGTCTGAAAGTGAGAGTCCCGGAAGAGCAAAGGCCCTTCTTTCCGGCTGTCCCTCACTTTTATACTGGGCATGATGCTGCATGATATGGAATACTTCATTGGCCAATTTGGCCCTCAATCCTAAGTCTAAGTACAAATCATAAGGGGAGTCATGGACCCCCTGTCCCGGCCATGCTCCCCCCTATCCTGTTGTGCTCCTGCACACTGGCAAGAACACGGCAGCTGAAAAGTCCTTGAGGCCTCAGTGCCAACTACAAACATCAGTGCGCTGTCAGCGTTCTTCTCAGAGCAAGTCTCAGACTAAAACCAAAACACGGAGCTCTTCTAGCTGCTAAAATAAGAGCTAACTCTGTCCCAGCTGAAACCAGGACAACTGTTTTAGTGAAGATAGTCGAGACAGAGGGTGCCACAGCTTCCTTTACTTGCCTGCTTTCCTTGTCATTTTGCCATAGTCGTTTTTTGCTATGATTTGTGTATTCCTTTCATCTAAAATCAATATTGATAGCAATAACCTTAATTTCTCCTTCCTGCTTTGAATTTTTTTTTTTTTTAAAAAAAAAGGTGTGTTTTCCTGACTGTGTCCACTAGTTATTTTGCTAAAAGATTCCTTTGGAAATATGAAGATTTGGTCAATGTTTGTGTGAAACTTTTTCATGACAATTTTGTCTAATAAGAATGTACTAAACATGCTTTTCTGTTTCAGAAGACTGGCGCTTTTCTTTATGGAGGTGTATGTTAGTTCCTTGACAGCTATATAAAACAGAGTTTAGAATCTAGGATGAATTCAAGGCAATATTGATAATTTTTTCTATTTACAGTATTTTAGAGTGTGAGATATTGTTGATCATGTTGATAATTTTAGCTATTCTTACACTCTTTTCTTTCACAGCCTCATGACTTTGACGAATGCAGATTTGATATTAGTGTAAACGATAGTGTTTGGTACCTCCGAGCTCAGGACCCAGACCACAGACAACAGTGGGTAGATGCAATAGAACAACACAAGGTATGTTTTTTTCCTGATTTGCTTTCTCACTCCCTCATTAGATCTGGTGGTGTTTGTGGAGAATTGTAAGCTTCACTGTACAGTCATTAAAGTACTCAAGGTATTTATGACAAAGAAAAGCTGCAAGATTGAAGCAGTGTGTTAAATATGTTGCAAAGGAATTGATTTGCTTATCCTTCATATATGAGAGTTTAGAGAACTGGGAGCTAACAACTGAAACTTTCTTGAGCTCTCTAGCTTGAAAAAGAAAAAGCTTGCATTATGTTTGAGTGACTTCTTAATGATTTTGTCCATCCTCTCTCACTGATTATTGAGTTGATTCTTATCTAGATGCCCTAGATGTTAAACTTGTTAGCCTGAGAGTCCATTCTCCTAGGTTATCATTCTTGGTTTTAGGCTCATCTCTTTCATCACTTGACTGCTGCACTTTCTTGCAGCCCAGAAAGCCAACCGTATCCTGGGCTGCATCCAAAGCAGTGTGGCCAGCAGGTCGAGGGAGGTGATTCTCCCTCTCTACTCTGCTCTCGTGAGACCCCACCTCGAATACTGCATTCAGCTCTGGAGTCCCCAACACAAGAAGGACATGGAGCTGCTGGAGCGAGTCCAAAGGCGGGCCACTGTGGAGAAACCTTTTGGCTGCTGCAGCATCCTGTGAAAGTTCTTTCCCTATGCAGGCTAACTAAGAAACACCTGTAGCTCGTTACACTGGGAAAGTTACCTTGAAACAGGTGCTGTAGCATTCAGCCAATCACTCTGGGAGATGGATGGTCAAGTGACCAATAGCCTTGACCCATCTAGCAAACCATGTGACTCCTGACTATTTAAGGCGGGGCGTTTACTCTTAAGGGTGAGGCATTTCCTCCTGAGCTTTGGAGGAGTGTGGGCCTTCCTTAGAGTAAGCCTGAAGCCTTTGCATTAGAGCATTGGTCTACTTGGAGCCACCTGAAGCCTTCCAGCTGCGACAACTGGTGACCCCAACGTGATCCAGCCACAACTAAGATCTGAAGGTATGTGCTTCCGTACACGGGGCTCCAAGGGATGAACTGCAAATTAGAATGATGGGACAAAGCTCCACAAAAGAAAGCATGATGTTCTCCATTCTCAAACCTGCAATGACAATCGCAGGTGCCAAAATAAGTGATGAAGCTCTCTGTGAGCTGTTAGATTGGGCGGCAGAGCATGAATGCCTGACCGACCTCAACACCCCCTTTAGCTCAGAAGCGTGGAAGCAGCTAGGGGATAAGCTAATCTATGAAACAGTATTTGGACGAAAGAACCTGACTGGTCTGCTATGTATTTGGGGAACTGTATATGATGTAATGCAGACATGGACGGTAGAAAGGAAGGAAAAAGTATTGCCAGATTCTGATGAATCCACAAGTAAAGTTTCTGAAGGGGACGATGAATTATCTGAAAGGGGACTGACCACGGGTAGTGCACCAGTTGTGCCCCCGCTGTCCTCAGATATGGAGAAAGTTGTGGGGACTGCACAGAAGCTTTACCCCTCCCTGCGAGATTATGTCCAACCCAAGTGTCCTCCTTGTGATTTTTTGCGGGAATACTCCTCCGGACAAGACAAAGCATCGGAGCGTCCCCCACCCTTTGCCCCAACAGCCTCCCCTTCTTCTGCATCTCAACCGGCTACTTCAGCTATTACAGCAGAACATGTTCTTCCTACTGCTCCGCCATTGGCCCCTCAACCAGACCAGGCACCACAAGGACAGTTCCCGGGCATGGCACCCTGGTTTACCGCAACTTCATGTCCTGCAGCATCACCCATAGCGCCCGGCTATCTGCCACGGGCACAAATGGAGCAACCCCGAACAACGCATTTCATAATACAGCAGGTTATGGCAGGCTTGCAAGGAATGTCGCAACAACTAACGGCATTGATGGAAATGTTGCGGCAGGTTACTGCTGCCGAATCTGTACCGGGACAACCTGGGCTGGCCGTGCCAACCGGCCCAGCAACGACCCCGGAAGTGGCGCCAAGTATGCCACTGACAACAGCAGTGGCACCTTCACAGACAGTGGTGCCGACACAAGTTTCTGCAACCCAGACTGCATCTCCATGGACTGTTCCACAACCGGCCACAGCCTCCTCCTTTACACGACCCGTTGGCCCAGCGTCTGCATCCTGTCAGAAGCCATTGGACACACCCCTGCCTGATAATGTTTCATCACTGCAGGAAGCCGTGGCGACAGTCAGACAACAACAAACATGGCCAGCCCACAACCGTC
This sequence comes from Tauraco erythrolophus, assembly GCF_009769465.1. Lineage (NCBI taxonomy): Eukaryota > Metazoa > Chordata > Aves > Musophagiformes > Musophagidae > Tauraco > Tauraco erythrolophus. The sequence goes on from NC_141497.1 coordinate 6,902,219, forward strand.
CCTGGACGCTTCCCGAATGCAAGGTGACTGTGCGTCCAAAAAATTCAAAACGGTTCTGGGAAGAAGTCAAGAGGCGGGCTCTGGAAGCTGGCGACTGGGATCTAATAGAAAAAGTTGGGTTGCCTGAAAAGGGGTCTGAGCAGATTGTTCAGGGAAGTAATGAACGAACAGAGGATCTGATCCAAGCCTTTCCAGTACAAAAGGCGCTTCCCAACTCAGGTCAAATTGACAAACACGAAACCATCGCCTGGAAGGTAGTCCAAGACCTGCAAACCAAGGTAGCACAATACGGGTTAGATTCTCCTCAGGTCATGCAGATCATTAGGATATTAAATACTGACCTACTCTCCCCATTCGACATTAAACATCTAGGTCAGGTATTATTTCAACCAGTACAATATACAGTCTTCGAGGCCAACTGGAGAAGAATGGCTGAGAGAGCTGCAGCCGGAAACATGCAATTACCCCCAACTGACAGGCCACGAAGATGATCCGAGGGCTGGAACACCTCTGCTATGAAGACAGGCTGAGAGAGTTGGGGCTGTTGAGCCTGGAGAAGAGAAGGCTCCGGGGTGATCTTATTGCAGCCTTCCAGTACTTAAGGGGGCCTACAGGAAAGCTGAGGAGGGACTTTTTACAAGGGCATGTAGTGATAGGACAGGGGGAAATGGCTTTAAACTGAAAGAGGGGAGATTTAGATTGGATATAAGAAAAAAATTTTTCACTCAGAGGGTGGTGAGGCACGGGAACAGGTTGCCCAGAGAAGCTGTGGCTGCCCCATCCCTGGAGGTGTTCAAGGCCAGGTTGGATGAGGCTTTGAGCAACCTGGTGTAGTGGAGGGTGTCCCTGCCCATGGCAGGGGGGTTGGAACTGGGTGATCTCTGAGGTCCCTTCCAACCCTAACCATTCTATGATTCTATGACTGCTTTTACTGTATCTGATTACTGGCTTTTGTCTCCTTGTTTTTTAAGGCCCTATTGTTCATCAGCAATTTGTTTCAGCTTTCCTGATCTATACCTTATCTCTTCCAATGAACTCTGTTACTTTCATTTTACCTAAAGGGCTTTGAAGTTCAGGTATTTTTAAAGTATGTAGCACACAAAACATCTGTTATGTTTTCAGATACAAGATAGGCACTGCTCCAAGGTTTTAACTACAATACCTAGCACAATGTAACCATGTAACTGCATCTGGGTTATACAGGTAGAATCATAGAATATCTGTCATGGTTTAGGCCAATTCGGCAACTAAACTCCTCACAGCTGCTCACTCACCCTGCCCCACCCCCTGGGATGAGGAAGAGAATTAAAGAAGAAAAGGAAGAGAGACCTGTGGGTTGAGATAAGAACAATTTACTACTACTGCTACCAATATATATGTACAGATATGTACAATGATAAATACATACAAATGAGTGATGTACAGTGTCACTGCTCACCACCCCTTGACTGAGGCCTATCTCATCCTGAATTAACGATCCTGAAACAGATAAGTCCCGATATCGCAATCCTGGATGAGCGAGAGGCCTGAAAAGAGAGAGCAAGAGAGAGAGCACTCTGAGAGTGAGAGCCCCAGAAGAGCAAAAGCCCTTCTTTCCAGGTGACCCTCACTTTTATACTGGGCATGGCGCTGCATGATATGAAATACTTCATTGGCCAATTTGGCCCTCAATCCTAAGTCTAAGTTCGAATCATAAGGAGAGTCATGGACCCCCCCATCCCAGCCATGCTCCTCCCTTATCCCATTGTGCTCCTGCACACTGGCAAGAACACGGCAGCTGAAAAGTCCTTGAGGCCTCAGTGCCAACTATAAACATCAGTGCACTGTCAGCGTTCTTCTCAGAGCAAGTCTCAGACTAAAACCAAAACACGGAGCTCTTCTAGCTGCTAAAAAGAAGAGCCAACTCTGTCCCAGCTGAAACCAGGACAATATCTCAAGCGGGAAGGGACCCATAAGGATCATCAAGTCCAACTCCCTGTGCCTCGCAGGACTACCTAACACTAAACCATATGACTAAGAGCGTTGTCCAGATGCTCCTTGAACTCTGACAGGCTTGGTGCCATGACCAGTTCCCTGGAGAGCCTGTTCTATTGACCGACCACCCTCTCAGTGAAGAACCTTTTCCTAATGTCCAATCTGAACTTCCCCTGAAGCAGCTTCGTTCTGTTTCCTTGTGCCCTATGACTGGTCACCAGAGAGAGGAGATCAGCACCTCCCCCTCTGCTGTCCCTCTTGAGGAAGTTGTAGACTGTGATGAGGTTATCCCTCAGCCTTCTCTTCTCCAAGCTGAATAAGTCAAGTGACATCAGCCGCTCCTCATAAGTCTTGCCCTCAAGACCTTTCACCATCTTGGTCACCCTCCTCTGGACATCCTCAGGATACACTGAACAAGTTTCTGGATTACACATCTGTAGAGCTGGCATTTCAGATACTGTTTTACAGGCATGGGATTCTTCAGGCATGGGGTGATGGGGATGTGGAACTTGATAACCCTGGGCTGAAATTCAGACCAGGTTTGGTGAGTGATTTAGCTAGTGAACTGCAGAACTTAACTGGAAGTCTGGCTAAGCAGAAATGCAGGCTGGGTCACTGCATGCTACCATGAAGGAATGAATGAGGAAAATAACCATATCCTGTTCTTGAACTCTGCATGACCTTGTTGAAGAAATTCTTTGCCCTAGATTTCCCAAAACAGAATCTCAAATTTATGATTCCAGGTTAGAAAAATAATTAATTTCATTGAGTGGTACAGCAATAGGGACAGCTCGAGCTGAGTGCCTCTGGAGAGGGACCCTGAACAAAGAAATCCCTGGGCTTTTATACCCTTACAGTCTATGTAACTGTTCTTCATGTGCTGTTCACGTGCCTTGCGTGCGACTCTTGGTCCAATGTAATTTTTGGTCTGGGGTCATCTTTGTTCTTATTGGATTCTTTCTCTGTCTCCAGCAGGCTGTTAGCTGTTTCTTATCTGGATGAGTTGCAGCTTCTGCTGACAATCGTGACCCCCTTGTCTTCCAGCTTGCACTGGTCTCAGGGCCTCCCTTCCTTCAAGTAACCAGGCAGCAGTTCAAGATAAGCACAACTTTCCTAGGTGATAGTTTGAAGCTTGCGGCCTAAGGCTTCAGCAAATTTAGCTACTAATGCTAAACAAGGCTATTGGTCCTAACAACTGTGTCCAGTTTTGGGCCCCTCGCTTTAAGAGAGATATTGGGCTCCTGGAGCAGGTCCAGAGAAGGGCGACTAAACTGGTCAAGGGGCTGGAAAATAAAACTTATGAGGAGTGGCTGAGGGAGTTGGGGCTGTTTAGCCTGGAGAAGAGGAGGCTGAGGAGAGACCTGATTACAGCCTACAAATACTTGAGAAGGGATGGTGAGGAGGTGGGGGAAGGGCTCTTTACATTAGTGATGGGTGATAGGACAAGAGGAAATGGATATATGCTTAGTCAGGGGAGATTCAGGTTGGATGTTAGGAAGTATTTCTTCTCTGAAAGGGTTGTCAGCCACTGGAATAGGCTGCCCAGGGAGGTGGTTGAGTCCCCATCCCTGGATGTGTTTAAGAAAAGGGTGGATGAACTACTTAAGGATATGGTTTAATGGGAGATTAGGGACGGTTGGACTGGATGATCTCTAAGGTCTTTTCCAACCTAGAAATCTATGAAACTCTTAACAGTGCTAAGCAAAACTATTCAGACAAAGGAATACAGTTAAAAGAATTCAGTTAAATAAACTTAATCTGCAACAGTTGGACTCAATGATCTTAAGGGTCTTTTCCAATCTAAATGATTCTATGATTAATTTTTTTTAAACGTAAACGCATGCAGAGTCATTTAAAGCCTTAAAATTTTCCCTAATAACTCCCTTAAAGTAGGTTGCATGAGCAAGACTATTCAGACAAAAGAATTCAGCTAAAGGAATTCAGTTAACTAAACTTAATCTGGAACAATATGAAATGGTAACCTCTGCGTCTGGTATTAAAACCTGTAGCATTGAGGAGGCTGAAAAAGAATGCAGACTGCATTGTATGTCAGATTACAGATTGATGGACATTACTAAATTCAAACATGGGATCTGAACTACAGGCGAGGAGAAGAGGAAGGAAAAAAACCACCACAAAAAACCCAAGTCAGATCTGTTGTTTTAACCTTTTACAGGAAATGCACAGTGAATCTCTGTCCTGGATTACAGCTCCAATTTTTTTGATAGCTTCCAGGATTTGTAGTGGGGTACTGACTAAAAGCTTAATCACTTCACTGCTAACATGCACTATGATATTAAAAGCTCTGATAAGAATGTCAAACAGTTCTTGATGTGGTACTAAGGTTCTTTTACTCTTCCAGCTTAACCTGTCTTGCAAGAATATACAGTACTGTGTATTTTGATAAAATTACATTTTCCTGGTGAAAGCAGTGTTTAAAATTCAGGTAGCAAGTTAACAGATTAAAAAGCGCCTTTGAAACTGTTTTTGGTGAACTTGTGAGAAACTACCAAAAGTGTAATTCAACAATTTTCTGGAAGATAGGAGAAAATGTCCAAATAGGCCTCAACAGAAGGTATCGCTAATGGTGAAGTGAATTAAGTTCTCCCATTTGGGCAAACTGCATAATTCAGCTTCAAGGAGAATAAGTATGTACAGGCTTCTGCAAACAAGGTGAGAGGTTCTGGTATCATATCCCTGCTGCATTTAGTACTGTATGCTAGTCATATTTTCCTTAATCCTCTTATTTTTTGTTAAGATATTTCACTAAGCCATGAAGTTAGCTTAAAATATCACAACTAAGCCAATATGTTTTCCATTGTTTTACTGAAACTGAAAAAGTAGTTCTGTACCAAAACATACACAATTTAGTAATAATACAAAATGTTAATTCTGCAAGACAGAATGTCAGTTAAAGCCACCGAAATTAACACTGAACCACCATTTATTGCTAGTACAGTGTTACTGTAAATAAGATCACTGAATGAACATAGAAACAAAGTAGTTCCAGCTTTCCTTAAATAAAATGGTAGCTATTAGCAACAATACTGCAGGAAGATAAACATTAATGATATTTACATGCTATCATAACGTATCCAGCATCTTCATGCTTGCACATTAGCTTTATGAGCTCATTACAATGATATCGTGTTGATGTACTACAAAACAACCCATCATGATTTATATAAAATCTGCATGTTAAAAGAGCACCTCTGCTGGACACCCCTTTAGGAATGCTGCTGCATTCCTGTGAGAAACCCAGTCCAATCCACAGATTCCCTCCCCACCAAATACACCTCAAACCAAAACAAAAAAACCCTACCAAGTATATTAACAATTTTCCTCCTGTGATTAACTAGGCAGTGATGCATTTAGCAATCTTCCCAAAGGTGAATCAAACCAGAATAAACCTGGGTTTTCTGTATTACATTAAGAACACCTGAGACTGCTTCACTGGTCCAAGTACAGTATTTTAATACAAAAACTGCTTGTTGCATTAACATGTCATTTCACTGAATTCCCTTAATTAGTATTTTTCATTGAAAAAAGGATAAGATTTTTTCTTAACATAAATACTCCCCTCTAAAAAAAAAATCTAATGTTAAACTTTCTTTTTTATGTTTTAATTCCTTTTAAAGAATGGTGTGATTTTCTGGCTTCGTTTTATCTCGGCTTAAGCAGTGGATACACACCTATACACACCTATTCCTGGGGAATAAGTGTCAAACTGTTTAAAAAAAAATTAGGAATATACAAACACACTGTACCTTAAGAGATTTCTTTTAATAGAAGTGTAGATATCTGTTCTTGATTCCTGTGGGGTTTTTTGCTTGTTTGTTTGTGGGGGTTTTTTTTGATAGGGGTACATTCAAACAGTTTTGAGAAACTTAATTTGCTTAAATTACTAAGCTGTCTGACCTGTAACTGTTTTTGGAGTTACTAGTTTCAAATTCTATTATTTCTACCTGAACAAAATGACAAAACAGTTGAAGACATTGTTTTCCCCTACTTCAGTACAGATTATATTTAACAATTCGGCACTTCGTAGGTCACAAATCTTCCACGAAGGAATAATCTAAATTGTAGAGTTAAAACATTGAATGCTACTTAGCTGAAGGAGCAGCAATTTAAGTACTGTATATAGATAGAGGTTTCTATAGAACTAATACGATTCAATAAAATTGTCTCAAAGCCTAAGATCTAAGTTTTACATGCAAACAAAATTTGGGAGTTCACGGAAAGTGATTAGGTTTGCCATCACTTTAAAAAACATAGTTGGCTAACCAGAAAATAAAGATGGCAAGGACCAATGCATTCGAGCCAAGTTTAGACCAACTTTTTTTTTTTTTTTTTAAAATGTACAAAGTATGTTACATCACTTTTCACCTTGGTAGTTACCAGGAGCTTACTAGTCAAAATAATCTCAATCTGTAAAAACATAAAATGGACCCTTCAGAAAACAATGCGCAAGAGTAAGAATTCCAAAGCCATGTTCAAGACATCTCACAGGACTTCTTTCATGAAGTCATCTCTAACCACTGAAGAAGGTCAAAGGCATAAGTAGTCTCACACAAGTCTATTGATCTCTCAGTTTATCTTCCACACAAAATCACTGAGTTGAAGGTGATTTTCATTCTAAACTTCACAGATTCTCTCTCCTTTCCCCCATGTACCTGGTCAGTTGCTAGAACAAGTCTTCATTTCAAAGCTGGTTTAGTATTCAAGCTGCTGCCTTAGTGCAGGTTCCTTGAAGATCTTGTAGATTTATTTTTGACCTAAGAAAAACAGTAAGATAAATGTATCAGATAATTAAAATGATACACTGCTATTACGTTACAATTATTCATGTAATTATTATTGAATCTTTACTTGGAAGAAGGGCAGAACTGCAGAGAAAGATATGGATTTTTTCCATTTCTTACCTATTGTGAATCATGTGGCTTTTAACTAGATGCCCAGCTGCAAGAGCTGCCATTAGTGATAACTCCCCTGCCATTACTGTAGCACATACAATTTTAGCAAGCTGACGGGCATTTTCACCGGGGTTATCTTGGCTTGCACCTTGAACCCCTAACATCTGAAGAGAAAAATATGCAATATTATGCTATGACATCTAAGTAAATTTATGCTACATTTTAAATTAAGTCTTTCCAAATTATATCCAATTAACTAGCTTTAAGTCTCTTTAATATTAAAGATCTTGAGCTTTAAAAACTAGATATATGAAAACAATTAGATAATTCTAAAATTTTCATGTCAAGTCCACCAAGTTTCAAGAAGCCTCATTCCCACATTACTCAGTCACAACATGAAAGCAAGCTTTGACTTAAGAAGCTAAATTGCTTTAGACTTTCTGCTTTATACCTGCAAACAGGCTTGCTGTGGAAGCAAGTTGGTGCCTCCGCCAACAGTTCCTATTTCTATAGAAGGCATTGTACAGCTGATGTACAGGTCTTCGTTGGTGAAACCAGTTCGCTCCATCAAAGTGATGCAATTAGAGCTGCCCACATTCTGTGCAGCATCCTTTAGATCAGGAAAAAGAAACAAAACAAAAAACTCAACTAAGTGCTTGGTTAAGAATTACTGAATTAAAGAAAAGCTGAGTTGGTGTAAAACAAACCTACCTGACCACAGGCAATGTAGATAGCCGTCACAATGTTTGCTGCATGTGCATTGTAGCCACCTATGCTACCAGCCATCGCAGAACCCACCAAATTTTTGTTTATATTGACTTCAACTATATCTTCTGTAGTTGTCTTCAATACCTAGTCAGAGTGATACACTTTTACTGTTAACCCCATTCCTTAGGCAGGAAGAGAAATACCTCAATTCATGTTTAATAAGCCCCTACCCCTTGTTTGCTTCCATATGGAATTTGACTCAATCATTGTCCTAGATATCTACTTTTATTTTTGTTCAAAAGGAGCCCTTTCAAAATGCAGACTGCAACGTCCAAGTAACAATGGAAAATTCAGTGCAAAGGGTTTGGACTTGCACATGCCTTAAAGAAAAATTCATCAGCTACCTTCTCCGTTTCAAATTCTCATTTATCTTCAGTATGAAACAAACAAAACCAACTTGGCAGAAATATCTCATTAATTCACCTTGACATGATAGCGACTTTCCTCCCAAGTTGCTCCAGACAGTAAACCCTCCCCAATTTTGCTCTGTGTAAGAATACGGAGCTAAACTGAAGAGTTTAAACACAACACTGTGCTACACTGCTAAATAAATTTGATATTACTGTGCACAAAGTTAAGTGACATATTTATACTATACTGATTGTATTTTGAAACCTTCAGATAAGATATTTACACTGAACTTCATGTAAAAATGATCAAAGGGAACAAACAAGATAGTGCTGTGAATAAAATTAAAGGTATTCCAATGTAGTAGGAATAGCGACTGGTGACAGAGATCTGCACAAAGTCTACAATACTTACAAAAATATTAAGTTTAATATATTAGAGTTCAATGTAAGTAAGTTTAGTGATGTATGTAGTTGGGAGGGGGGGGAAAAAACATTCTAAATTTACTTTAAAACTATTAATGCCAATTACCAAAGAATGGGCCCCCTATTATTACTCTGGAATGAAATCTTAGAGTTATAATAGATATTGCCACTGAATCAACGGTAAAAATGCAAATAATTTAAAAGTCAGGAAACTACTAAGAAGCAAAACCAAAACACATAGTTATGCCAACGTGTAAATCCAGCCTGCACGCACACACTTCGTGTGTCCAACTCTGTACGCAGATTTTTAGAAATTTTAGACCTGAAAAAGATCCAGAGACAAGGATGTTCAAAGACATGCTAGGATAATCTTTTTACTCATTCCTCATAGAGAAACTAGTACTTTTCAGTCTGAAAATTAGAATAGCTGGGAAGGTGGAAGAGCCTTGTTAGACCTATAAAATCTTGAGTGGTAGAAAGAAGATAAAAGTCTTAAGTATTTCTTCCAGTACAAACTAGGGCATCATCAAATGATATCAACAACAAAAAGGAGTAGCTCTTCACACAAGGTGTAGGTGCACTGTGGAATTCTGCTCAGTATATTAGTACTAAAAGTTTACATAGTTTCACAGAAGGGACTGGACAAATTACTGGGGGAAAAAAATAAAATAAAAATCCATCGAGTACTAAAACACCAATTCACACGATCTTGAACATGTTGGTAGAAGTCTATTCTGAGTATGGCGTAGTAAATTCCTTCCTAGATATTGTCTGTCATGGCCAGTGCTAGCAACCAGGTAACAGGCAATGGATTTGGTCTGATACACATAGCCAATCTTCTGAGCTCAGGTGGAACAGAAACTAAGATAACTCTTACAACGTAGGACAAGCTTGCCAGGGGCTAGGACTGGCACTGGTTAAATACACAGCACATTATCTTAGAAGAGACGGTGAAAGGAAAAAAAATATCTACTGTAAGAGGTTTTGAGGAAAAAATGACTTATCCTACAGCAGTAGTCTAAAAACACACATAGGAATCATCCTTACATGGAGTACAACTTACAGTTAATATCTGCGATGCAAAATACATCAGTTTTGTAAAATATATGCATTTTTATAAACAAATTAAATAAAATAAAGCAGACACTTACTTCTCTAACAACCTTGGCTGGAACAACTGCTTCACAGACAACAGACTTCCCTCTTCCTTCTATCCAATTTATAGCAGCAGGTTTTTTGTCTGTACAATAGTTACCACTAATAGCTATAACCTGGAGATCAGGAAACTCTTCATTCAACCTTGCCAGTGCTTTTTCAGTACCCTGTTAAAAAAGAAACAGATATAGGGCAAGTATATCATTATGGTTGTAAAACAAGGTACTCAAGGACAGTGGAACAGCAAGATTAGATCAAATCTAATCAGATCATCAGTTACAGCTGAAGAAAAGAACATGATTTCAGGAAGGAACCTGAAACAGGAGAGAGGGAATAAAAATCTATCACTATCCTTTTTCTAACCATTTTGGGAATTATATAAGGGATAATTGGTTCTTCCCAGTACATATGGACGCTCTGGATACATTCTAGGTGAACGAGCATATGCTTACCATACTGAATATACAACGTGAACCAAGGTAGACACTACAGGCATGAAATGAATTCACTTTGGATGTAGTGGAAAGAGCTTCTCTACACTAGGTAGTCAGACAAAAGGTCTGCTATATTTAATACCCATCTATGGCCAGACCCATTTATGTAATGGTTCTGATAAATTGTATACAGAATAAGCAATCAGTATTAATCTCAAACAGTGCGAGACACTCCCAGTCTATGGGTCATGTCTCAGGTTCTTCCACAGGTTTGCATAAAACCCAAAACCAATAAAACAAACAAAACTAGAGAACATCCCTCTGCTGCCACTCACCAGATTTCTAATTCCTTATTTACAAGGAGTGATAAACACAGTAATAGATTAATTACTGATGGATAAAAATCTTTGGCCCAAAGCAACAGAACAAACAGCTTAACTTCCATATTATCAAGAATACTCTGTTTAAAAAATAAAATACAAAGTTACTTTAACCTTTTTATTTTGTTGTTCTCATCCTATTCTTGTTTACATTTGACAAGGTCAAACACTTCTATTATTTTATAGTACTGTCTTATCTTTCTGTCTTCACATGCCAGGTAGTCACAGATTGGTAAGATACAATTTATTTATTTTGAAAAGAAACACACATTTGTTAGAGTGACTTAAGGGGACTGGACCTTACTTTTGAAATCATATTCATTCCCATTGCATCCCCTGTTCCAGACTGAAAACGGATATAAAGGTTACGACCAGCCAAACTGATGATAAGTTTTTGTAGGCGGGCAAACCTGCAAGAAAATTTAATTACTTACAATCCTCAAGGAAAAAGGTTAAATAAGTTTTAAGTGGCAAAATGACAGTAAATCATTGCAGATAGCACTGTTAACTACACTGTGCTATCTGTACTCCTTCCTCAGCACAGGAAAAAAAGATCACAGCTACCATGCACATAGTTCTCAAGTAAACATTTTAAAATGTTCAATTTAAAAGTGATCACTGCCTTTTTATGTTTTCTATCCCTGAACTTCATGAAATAAAATATCCCCAAGTGCTAAAATAAATTTAATTCCTTTGTATTCCCTAAAACATCTGACTACCAGGCATAAACTAAAACTGAGGCTTTGGAAATTCTTATGTCAGTTTTACAGCAAGGCAAAACACAGAATCACAGAATGGTTTGGGTTGGAAGGGACCTCAAAGATCATCTAGTTCCAACCTCCCTGCCGTGGGCAGGGAAACCCTCCACTACACCAGGCTGCCCAAAGCCTCATCCAACCTGGCCTTGAACATTTCCAGGGATGGGGCAGCCACAGCTTCTCTGGGCAACCTGTTCCAGTGCTGCACCACCCTCAGAGTGAAGAAATTCTTCCTGATATCTAATCTAAATCTCCCCTCTTTCAGTTTAAATCCATTGCCCCTTGTCCTGTCACTACACGCCCTTGTAAAAAGTCCCTCCCCAGCTTTCCTGTAGGCCCCCTTTAGGTACTGGAAGGCTGCTATAAGATCACACCGGAGCCTTCTCCAGGCTGAACAGCCCCAACTCTCTCAGCCTGTCTTCATAGCAGAGGTGCTCCAGCCCTCTGATAATCTTCATGGCCCTCCTCTGGACTCACTCCAGCAGCTCCAAGTCCTTCTTGTGTTGGGGACTCCAGAGCTGAACACAGTATTCCAGGTGGGGTCTCACAAGAGCAGAGTAGAGGGGCAGAATCACCTTCCTCGACCTGCTGGCCACACTTCTTTTGATGCAACCCAGGATACGATTTGCTTTCTGGGCTGCCAGTGCACGTTGCCGGCTCTTGTTGAGCTCCTCATCAACCAGCGCTCCCAAGTCCTTCTCCTCAGGGCTGCTCTCAATCCATTCTCCGCCCAGCCTGTACTTGTGCTTGGGATTGCCCCGACCCACGTGCAGGACCTTGCACTTGGCCTTGCTGAACTTCATGAGGTTCTCACAGGCCCACCTCTCCAGCCTGTCAAGGTCCCTCTGGATGGCATCTCCTCCCTCCAGCGTGTCCACAACACCTCACAGCTTGGTGTCGTCTGCAAACTTGCTGAGGGTGCACTCGATCCCACAGTCCATGTTGCTGACAAAGATGTTAAATAGCACTGGCCCCAGTACTGACACCTGAGGAACACCACTCGTCACTGGCCTCCACTTGGACATTGAACTGTTGACCCCAGCTCTTTGAGTGCGACCATCCAGCCAATTCCTTATCCACCAAGTGGTCCATCTGTCAAATCCATGTCTCTCCAGTTTAGAGACAAGGATGTCGTGCAGGACAGTATCAAATGCTTTGGACAAGTCCAGGTAGACGATGTCAGTTGCTCTTCCCCTATCTATCTGTCGTGGGTTTAGTTCCCGGATTGGCCTAAACCACGACAGTCTTTTTTGGCGCCCAACGTGGGGCCAAGGAATTCAAGATAAGGATAGAGATTGGGAGAGGTAATGGGCAAAACATGGACTCCACAGTGGTGAAGACAGAAGGACCTTGGGAAACTTAGATTGTTGTGTCTGGTGAAGGGACAAGGGGTGGATTGTTTGGGAAATCTGCGTTCTTATTATGCAACTGAAGTTGTGCCTAAATAGGGAATTCGCAGAGGCGAGGGGTGGAATGTGATGGTTTGATGTGGGGGGGGGGTTCTGGTGACAGGAGGGGGGATTTGCTCCCTGTGACCTCCCCGGTTCAGACTCCCATCCCCCTCTGGGTTTGATCCAATCGGCGCCTCTGCGAATTTCCTTATTTAAACTGGGACAAAGGAACCGGAAAAGTGCACCTTTGCCAAGGAGCGAGGAGAGGGGAGGAGGGTGCTTTCTTGGCTCCCGGCTGGGTGGCGGCCCGCGCTGGGCCAGCGCCACCCGCTGAGTATGGTGGTAGTGGAGCCGCTTGGGGAACTTGAGGAGAGCCCCGCTCCCGGGTTGCCCACCGGGCCGAGTTCACCCAGAGTGGACTGAGATCTGAGAGAAACGGCTACACAGACACCAGGTCAGTGAAGATGGAACGGAACGAGTTGTGCCAGAGCTGAGTTTCCCCTGCAACGGGTGGTGAGATGGCAGGCAGCCCCCTGCAGCCAGGACAGTCTCCGTGGAGCAGAGACCCACTCGCAGCCCATGGAGAAGCCACGTTGGAGAGGAGGTGCCTGGGCCTGAGGATGGTCATGAAGCATGGGACGCATGACAAGACAGAGACGCATCTAGAGTCTGTGGGACAACCCACGCCAGAGAGAGTGGCAACAACTCCCTAAGAATCCGAGACTGTGGTAAAAGCCCGCACCGGAGCAATCCGATGGGGAAGGATTGCATCCTGCGGGTAGGACTCACGCTGGAGAAGTTTGTGGATTTTCCTCTTGAGTAGGGGATCCACTGGAGCAAGGGAAAATGGTGTAAGGACTCCTTCTCCTTTAAGAAAGGAGCGGCAGTAACAACACGGGATGAACTGACCTGCACTCCCCCATTCCCTGCCCCCTGCGCTGCTGGGGGAGGAGGTAGAGCTGGGAAGAAAAGGAAAGGGGGGTGGGGAGGTGTTGTTTTTACGATCTGGCCTTGTTTTCTTTTTATCCTCTCAAGTAACTGCTTTTGCTTGTCTTTATTCTTTTAAGTAACTGTTAATAAATTGTTTTGCTTTAAGAAAGCCGAGTCTGTTTTGCCCGGGACCATGGTTGGTGGGTGCTCCCTCTGTTCTTATCTCCACCCTCAGTTCTTTTGTTACATTGTTTCTCTTCTCCACTTTACTGGAGAAGGAGTGAGAGAGCGACTGTGTAGGGTTTAGTTGCCGGATTGGCCTAAACCACAACACCATCAGTGCTGTAACCTCATCATAGAAGGACACCAAATGAGGTAGGATTTACCCTTATTGAAGCCATGTTGGCTGTCACCATTCACTTCCTTGTTTTCCATGTGCCTTAGCATAGTTGCCAGGAGGATCTGCTCCATGGTCTTGCCAGGCACAGAAGTGAGACTGACTGGCCTGTAGTTCCCCAAGTCTTCCTTTTTCCCTTTTTAAAGATGGGGGCTATGTTTCCCCTTTTCCAGTCATTGGGAACTTCACCAGATTGCCATGACTTCTGAAATATGATGGATAGTGGCTTAGCAACTTCATCTGCCAGTTCCCTCAGGACCTGTGGATGCACCTCATCAGGTCCCATGGACTGCTAGGAGAAATCCCATGGGACAGAGTACTGGAAGGTAAAGGGGCCCAAGATAGTTGGTTAGCCTTCAAGGACCTCTTCTTCCGAGCTCATGACCTGTGCATCCCAACAGGTAGGAAGTCAAGAAAGGGTACCAAGAGACCTGTATGGTTAAATGGGGAACTGTTGGGCAAACTCAAGTTGAAAAAGAGAGTGTACAGATCATGGAAGGAGGGGCAGGCCACTTGGGAGGAATATAGGTCTGCTGTCAGAGGATGTAGGGAGGCAACTAGGAAAGCTAAGACCTCCTTGGAATTAAACCTTGCAAGAAAGGTCAAGGACAACAGAAAGGGCTTCTTCAAATACATTGCAGATCAAACTAACACTAGAGGCAATGTAGGCCCACTGGTGAATGAGGAGGGTGCCCTGGTGACAGAGGATAAGAAGAAGGCAGAGTTACTGAATGCCTTCTTTGCCTCAGTCTATACTGCTGGAGGCTATCCTGATGAGCCCCGGAACCCTGAGACTCCTGAGGAAGTCAGGATAGAGGAGGAGTCTACCCTGGTTGATGAGGACTTGGTTAGGGACCAGTTAAGCAACCTGGCCATCCATAAATCGATGGGTCTTGATGGGATGCACCCGCGGGTGCTGAGGGAGCTGGCGGATGTCATTGCCAGGCCACTCGCCATCATCTTTGCTACATCGTGGGGAACGAGAGAGGTGCCTGAGGACTGGAGGAAAGCAAATGTCACTCCGGTCTTCGAAAAGGGCAAGAAGGAAGACCCGGGTAACTATAGACTGGTCAGCCTCACCTCCATCCCTGGAAAGATAATGGAACAACTTATCCTTGGTGCTGTCTCTAGGCATATCAAGGATAAGAGGGTCATTAGGGGCAGTCAACATGGCTTCACTAAGGGGAAGTGTCGTGGGTTAGGCCGATCCAGCAACTAAACTCCACACAGCTCTCCCACTCCAGTAAAATGGAGAGGAGAAAAATATAATAAAAGAGAGAATTTGGAGAGGGTCCAGAGGAGGACCACGACGATGATAAGAGGGCTGGAGCACCTTTCCTATGAGGACAGGCTGAAAGAGTTGGGGCTGTTCAGCCTGGAGAAGAGGAGGCTCCGGGGTGACCTTATAGCGGTCTTCCAGTACCTCAAGGGGGCCTACAAGAAAGATGAGGAGAGGCTGTTCAGGAGGGCCTGTTGTGATAGGACAAGGGGTAATGGTTTTAAAATAGAGGGAAGTAGATTCAGATTGGATATTAGGAAAAAATTTTTTACCATGAGAGTTGTAGAACACTGGAACAGGTTGCCCAGAGAGGTGGTAGATGCTCCATCCCTGGAGACGTTCAAGGCCAGGTTGGACGAGGCCCTGAGCAACCTGATCTAGTTGGAGATATCCCTGTTCCTTGCAGGGGGGTTGGACTAGATGACCTTTGAAGGTCCCTTCCAGCCCTAACCATTCTATGATTCTATGATAATAAAAGAGCTGAGGGTCGAGACAAGAACAGAGGGGCACCCACCAACCATGGTCCCGGGCAAAAGAGACTGTTTTCTTAAAGCAAAACAGTTTATTAACAGCTACCTAAAGTGAAAAGCAAACAAAAAACAGTTACTTGAGAGGATAACAAGAAAACAAGGCCAAATCTTAAAAACACCACCACCACCCCCCTTTGTCTTTTCTTCCCGGCTCTACCTTCTCCCCCCAGCGGCGCAGGGGGGCAGGGAATGGGGGAGTGCAGGTCAGTTCACTCCATGTTGTTACTGCCGCTTCTCTTAAAGGAGAAGGAGTCCTTACATCATTGTCCCTTGATCCAGTGGATCCCCTACTCACGAGGAAAATCCACAGACTTCTCCAGGGTGACTGCAGGATGCAATCCTTACCCCATCGGACTGCTCCAGGTGCGGGCTTTACCACAGTCTCGGATTCTTAGGGAGTTGTTGCCACTCGCTCTGGCGTGGGTCGTCATATCAACCTTAAATGCGTCTCCATACAGACTTTAAATGCGTAAATGCGCCTCGACCTGTGCCCATAATTCACAATAGTCTCAGGCTCAGGCATCTCCTTTAAACAAAACACCTTCCCATCGGCGAGGGTTGTCCCATGGACTTTAGATGCGTACCGTACTCAGACTCTGGCATCTCTTCTCCAACGTGGATTCTCCACGGGCTGCGAGTGGGTCTCTGCTTGCTCCACCGAGGACTGCCTTTTGGCTACAGGGAGGCCGCCTTTGGCTACTTGCCACTGGTTGCAGGGGGACTCAGCTGCGGCACATGTTGTCCCGTTCCATCTTCACTGACCTGGTGTCGGTGTGGCTGTTTCTTTCAGATCTCAGTCCTCTCTCGGTGAACTTGGCCCAGTGGGCACCCCGGGACCGGAGCTCTCCCCGAGTTCCCCAGGCGGCTCCTCCGTGGCCATTCTCAGTGGGTGGCACCGGCCAGGTTCTTTAGATGGTCTCAAACCTGATCTTCTCCTACAATGGGCGGTTCTTCATTCTCCCAGTCCCTGCCTTTGCCTTCTGTGACTTGGGCTGTGCAGATGGAGCTCTTGCCAGTGAAGACTGAGGCAAAGAAGTAATTGAGAACCTCAGCCTTCTCCATATCCCGGGTAGCCAGGTCCCCCGTTTCCTTCCGGAGAGCGCCTACATTTTCCCTAGATCTCTTTTTATCACTGACATATCTATAGAAGTTTTTCTGGCTGCCCTTGATGTCCCTGGCCAGATTTAACTCTATCAGGGCTTTAGCTTTCCTAACCTGATCTCTCATTGCTCGGACAATTTCTTTGTATTCTTCCCAGGCTACCTGTCGATGCTTCCATCCTCTGTAGGCCTTCTTTTTGTGTCCAAGTTGGTCCAGGAGCTCCTTGTTGATCCATGCGGGTCTCCTGGTGTTCCTACCTGACTTTCTCTTTGTTGGGATGCACTGCTGCTGAGCTTGGAGGAGGTGATCCTTGAATATTAACCAGTTTTCTTGGGCCCTTCTTCCCTCCAGGGCTTCATCCCATTGTACTCTAGCGAGGAGATCCCTGAAGAGGCCAAAGTCTGCTCTCCTGAAATCCAGGGTAGTGAGCTTGCTGTGCACCCTCCTTGTCTCCCTAAGAATCTTGAACTCCACCATTTCATGATCACTGCAGCCAAGGCTGCCCTTGAGCATCATGTTTCCCACCAGCCCTTCTTTGTTGGTGAGAACAAGGTCCAGCAAAGCACCTCTCCACGTTGGTTCCTCTATCACTTGGAGAAGGAAGTTATCATCCATGCATTCCAGGAACCTCCTGGATTGCCTATGCCCTGCTGTGTTGTCCTTCCAACAGATATCGGGGTGGTTGAATTCCCCCATGAGGACCAGGACCAGGGCTCATGAACGTGAGGCTGCTTCTGTCTGTCTGTAGAGGGCCTCTTCTACTTGGTCTTCCTGGTCAGGTGGCCTCTAGCAGACCCCGACTACTATGTCCCCTGTCCCTGCCCTCCCTTTAATCCTGACCCATAATCTCTCAGACAGCTCCTCATCCATTCCCAGGTGCAGCTCCATGCACTCCAGATGGTCACTGACATAGAGGGCAACCCCTCCTCCTCTTCTCTCCTGCCTGTCCTTTCTAAAGACCCTGTATCCTTCCATTCTGACACTCCAGTCAAAGGATTCATCCCACCACATCTCCGTGATGCCAATAAGATCATATTCCAACAGGCGCGCACACACTTCTAACTCCTCTTGCTTATTCCCCATGCTGCGTGCATTAGCGTAGAGGCATTTAAGTTGGACCCCGGATGAATCTGACTTCCTGGCTGGACTGGCTGGAATTCCTTTCTGCTGCTCTTCAGGTGCTCTCAGCTTGTCTTGATCAATCTTGATATTACCCCCCTCCCCCTTCGAATCTAGTTTAAAGCCCTGTGAATGAGCCCCGCTGGCTGTTGTGCACAGACCCTCATTCCCCTTTGAGAAAGGCAAGTCCCATCTGGTGCCAGTAAGTCTGGTGCTCCATGGCCCATCCCATTGTCAAAAAAGCCGAAATTGTGGAATTGTGGCGATGACACCAGCCACGGAGCCACATATTAATGGACTGGACACATCTGCTTCTTCCAGTGTCACTGCCCACAACTGGAAGGAGAGAAGAAAAGATAACCTGTGCCCCAGATCCTCTTACCAGCTGTCCCAGGGCCCTGAAATCTCTCTTGATCGACCATGGACTCCATGTTTCAGCTTCATCACTACCCATGTGGAAGAGCAATAATGGGTAGTAGTCCAAGGGCCATACCAGGCCAGGAAGTTTCCCAGTGATGTCCTTAACCCGGGCACCAGGGAGGCAGCAGACTTCCCTCAGAGCAGGGTCAGCCCGGCATATTGGACCTTCTCTCCCCCTCAGATGGGAGTCGCCTATAACTACTACCCTTCTTTTCTTCCCTGTGGAGGCAGTCTTGATACAGAGGGTAGTCCTCTCTGCCCCTGGTGACACCTCCAGTGCAGATGGACCATCAGCCACATCATCCGTCGATGGGCCTTCCACCTCCAGAGCCTCATACCTGTTGTGCAGGGGCACCTGGGGAGGCGAGGTGGGCAAGGAGCGGGGGGGTCGCCTGTTGCCCCGAGCATGGACTTGCTTCCATTCCTGGGTTACATTTGAGCTATTCTCTTCTGCCTTGTGGGGTGAGGAACCAGAATCCCCTTTGTCTTGGGGTTTGTTTTTTGGCTCTTCCTGGTTTTGCTTCAGGTCAGGCAGTGCCTGACACCACTGATCTCTCTCTCCCTCTCTCGGACTCCCTGATGCTCCTCAACCTTTCTACTTCCTCCCGCAGCTCTGCAACCATGCTGAGCAGATCATCCACCTGGTCCCACCTCACACAGTTGTTCTCACCACTTACCATGGAGAGGCTCAGGCACTCCCTGCAGCCTGAGACCTGCACAAGTGCGTGTTTTCGTGGGAGCTCTGTCTGCACTCCCACATCCCTCCTGCTGAGTGCAGAGCACTTCATCTTCTGCCAGGTGGTCACCATAGCTGAGCCCCTTCTGAGAGGGTGACGGCCACCAACTAAACTCACCTCTAGAGCAGGCAGCCCGACTGACTGACTGTGCCCTTCCCCTGGGCCCTTCCTCACAAACTTCTGTGTATCGTGCCGTGCCCTGACTGACATGCCACGCCTTGTTTGCCCGCTCTGGTTGCCAATCAAAAGTCAGAGTAGGATAATGAGAAACAAAATCTAAATCTTAAAACACCTTCCCCCTACCCCTCCCTTCTTCCTGGGCTTAACTTCTGATTTTATCTTCCTCCTCCTCCCTCAAGCAGCATGGGGGGCCAGGGAATGGGGGTTGTGGTCAGTTCATCACACGTTGTCTCTGCTGCTCCTTCCTCCTCACATTCTTCCTCTGCTCCACAAAGGAGTCCAACCCATGGGAGCCAGTCCTCCATGAACTGCTCCAGTGTGGGTCCTTTCAATGAGGTGCAGTCCTTCAGGAACAGGCTGCTCCAGCATGGATTCCCTGCAGGTGTCATAAGTCCTGCTAGCAAACCTACTCCAGTGTGGGCTCTCCTCTCTCCATGGGTCCACGTGTCCTGCCAGGAGCCTGCTCCAGCACAGGCTCTCCATGGGGTCACAGCCTCCCTTCAGGGCACATCCACCTGCTCCAGCATGGGGTCCTCCATGGACTGCAAGTGGACAGCCTGCCTCTCCATGGTGTTCACCATGGACTGCAGGGCAATCTCTGTTCCAGCACCTGGAGTACCTTCTCCCTCTCCTCCTTCACTGATCTTGGTGTCTGCGCAGTTGTTTCTCCCACATAGTCTCACTCCTCTCTCCCAGCTGCTGTTGCACAGCATTTTTTTTTCTCCCCTTCTTAAATGTATTAACACAGAGGCACCACTACCACTGTCGCTAATTGGCTCAGCCTTGGTCAGCAGCGGGTCCGTCTTGGAGCCAAATGGCATTGGCTCTATTAGACATAGGGGAAGCTTCTGGCATCTTCTCACAGAAGCCACCCCTGTAGCCCCCCACCCTGCTACCAAAACCTTGCCACGCAAACCCAATACATAGGTGTCCTGGTTTTAGCTGGGACAGTTAGCTCTTCTTTTTAGCAGCTAGGAGAGCTCCATGTTTTGGTTTTACTCAGAGGCTCGCTCTGAGAAGAATGTTGATAGCAAGTTGATGTTTGTGGTTGGACGTGAGACTCCAAGGACTTTTCAGTGTGCCGGAGTGCAGAAGCATGGCGGGATAAAGGGGGAGCATAGCTGGGACAAGGGGGCCACAATTCCCCTTGTGATTTGTGGTGAAACTTAAGATTGAGGCCAAACTGGCCAATTAGTATTCCATATCATGCAGCGTCATGCCCAGTATAAAAGTGAGGGTCAGCCGGAAAGAAGGGCTTTTGCGCTTTGGCTCTTTCGCCGCTTTTGCTCTTTTGCACTTGCTGCGCTTTTGCTCTATTGCTTTTTTTTTTTTTTTTCCCCTCTCTCTCCCAGTACTCCCACTCTTGGAGTACTCTCTCTCTCTGCCCCTCTCTATTTCGGGGCCTTGCGTTCGTCTGGGATTGCAGCTTCGGGACGAGACGGGCTTCGCATATGAGGGGGTGGTGAGCATCTACACTGTGTATTAAATCATCTGTATTAAATTGTTCTTATCTCAACCCACGGGTATCCCATTTATCCTTTAATTCTCTCCCTCATCCCTGGGGCTGGGGGAGGGTGAGTCAACGACTGCGGGGGGAGCGATTTGGTTGCCAGAGTGGCCTAACCCACAACAATAGGGAGAAATCTAAGACAGTGATAAGATCATCAGTGAAGCAAATGAGGAAATAGGTTGCTTGTAACCAGGAGTCCTTTCTTCTACTTAAATGTTCATTAAACGTACTGAGCAGGTATTTATCTGTAGAATATCTGATTGTAAGGGTGTATTTCATTAGGAAGATTCTCTGTTCTCCTACCCTAACAGATAGTCAGGTCTAGGATGGCTGATAACCTTTATCTTAGATGGATCTAATGGCAATGTATATTGCTGAGGAACTCAAGACCACACTTGGTTTCCATATTTCTCTGGTGTAAAAATACTGATGGTGCATGGAGCACCAAGGTATTGATGCTTTTGAAAAGTTGCTCTCTCAAATAATAAATTCAAGGACTGACTCCTGATCTCTACTGTGGTTTAAAAATGGAGTATGGACTTACTAACCTAAGATAAGAGAAACTAACTTAAACGTTGTTAGTTCTGTGCTGTGAGAAACTGTGAGGAAAATGTCTGGGTTTACATGTAGAGGACATGGACTCCTGCTGCATGTAACTTCTAACAAATAAAATGAAAGCGTTATGTGTAGTATGAATAAACAAGTAAGATTTACTTTTTCATTGAAGTGGAAAGTGTTTCTTCACGTATATTAAACTTACCCAAAGTTTTCATTCTTTACCCTCCACTCTGGTAGAGTTGATATGTTAACTTACAAACTTGCATTACTTACCAGACATATAGATGAGAGGATTAATTGCTGTTTGCTGTGAGAACTATCCGGATAAATAAACTTATTTTGAGCAAATTAAGTTAAATGTTTTGGGGTGTTGTTTTTTTTTTTTGAACTCTTGAAATCCAGAGAATTTTTTGTAACATTGATCTAACACCAGAGTTGAAAACTTACTGAGAATTTGTTTAGAAATGAATGTTTCATGAGAAACTCTGTATCAAGTTATGTTTGTCTTATTTTGTTCCTTCTTAGTTTAAATTTTTCCACACGGATTCTGCATGTGTTCATTACTAACTTTGTGACTCTTCAGCAAAATAAATTGACAGTGTTTTAAGTCTTGGATTTTCAAAATCTTATGTTTATCAAACTGAAATACTGATTTAAGTCTTGTTGAACTTCTTACAATTCCTATCTTTGGTGTGTAAAACTCGAAGAGATCATTCTCCAGACAGATATGTATATATCAAATAATTTTGGCATGTGAGGAGTAGATAGGTTCCCTTTTTCATTTTGAAATGATGATATACAAGGTGTTGATATCTAGAGCAAGAGGTGTGAATTTCAAAGTCTGACTGTGAAAGGCTGTCCACTCAGGCAACTAAACTCCACACAGCCGCTCACTCACCCTCCCCCACCCCCTGGGGATGAGGAAAGGAATTAAAGGAGAAAAGGGAAAGAGACCCGTGGGTTGAGATAAGAACAATTTAATAATAACAGTAAAAGTAAAAATAATAACGATAATAATACATACAAGCAAATGATGCACAGTGTAATTGCTCGCCACCTGGTGACCAACGCCTGTCCTGTTCTGGCAAACAACCCTGAAATAGATAAGTCCTGACACTACAATCCTGGATGAGCGAGAGGCCTGAAAAGAGAATGAGAGGAGAGAGAGTGCACGCCGAGAGCCCGAGAGTAAAGGCCCTTCTTTCTGGTCAACCCTCATCTACATACTGGGCATGACGCTGCATGATGTGGAATACTAATTGGCCAGTTTGGCCTCAATCCTAAGTCTAAGTACAAATCATAAGGAGAGTCGTGGACCCCCTGTCCCGGCTATGCTCCCCCCTACCCTATTGTGCTCCTGCACGCTGGCAAGAACACGGCAGCTGAAAAGTCCTTGAGGCCTCAGTGCCAACTATAAACATCAGTGCGCTGTCAGCGTTCTTCTCAGAGCAAGTCTCAGACTAAAACCAAAACACAGAGCTCTTCTAGCTGCTAAAAAAAGAAAAACTGTCTCAGCTGAAATCAGCTACTCAGAATAAGGGTTATACAGAAAAATAGGGAAGAGTGAAACTTATAAAATAGTGTCTCTTTTCTAGCAACTTTTTTCCCCAAATAGCTTGGGGAGAGGAGATGTTCTAGCCTTAGCAGGTCAAAGATAGTTTAGCTTGTAAGTAATTCTAATTTTGTGAGTTTCATAATATGGTGTAACTTGTGGTTTGTTGTTTTTTTAATATTGGTTGTCGAAACAAACTCAGTAAGACACTTCACATCCCCATTTTTTGTATTACTTTAAGTATGGATCTAGTTAAGATGGTGAAGAACCAAAAAGCTGAATTTGACAGGCTAATAAAGTCAAATTTAGGCATAAGTGTTAAAAGACTTGATTTACTTTCTTTGTTAAACACTAGTACATTTCCAAACAAGTAAACTAGAATTGTATGATATGTATCATAGATTCATTTAGAAAACTGCAAAGCAAACTTTAAACAGCTCAATTCTGATTTGCAGTTAATAAGGGTGCTTTAGAATATTGTTGTGAAAAAAAAAAAACACCTTGAAATTTTCACAAAATGCTTGTTAACCATGTAAAACGTGGGTAGGGGGTTTCACCAAACCTAAAAAAAAAAATAATAAAAATTGACTGTTACTTTATGCATGAAGTATTAAAGTCATTAATTAAAAGTGCATAATTAAAAGTGCACCCTCAGCAAGTTTGCTGATGACGCCAAGCTGTGTGGTGTGGTGGACACACTGGAGGGAAGGGATGCCTTCCAGAGGGACCTTAAACCTTAACAGGCTGGAGAGGTGGGCCTGTGAGAACCTCATGAAGTTCAACAAGGCCAAATGCAAGGTCCTGCATGTGGGTCGGGGCAATCCCAAGCACAAGTACAGGCTGGGCGGAAAATGGATTGAGAGCAGCACGGAGGAAAAGAACTTGAGGGTGCTGGTGGATGAGAAGCTCAACATGAGCCAGCAATGTGCATTGGCAGCCCAGAAAGCCAACCGTATCCTGGGCTGCATCAAAAGCAGGTCGAGGAAGGTGATTCTGCCCCTCTACTCTGCTCTTGTGAGATCCCACCTGGAATACTGTGTTCAGCTCTGGGGTCCCCAACACAAGAAGGACATGGAGCTGCTGGAGCGAGTCCAGAGGAGGGCCATGAAGATGATCCGACGGCTGGAGCACCTCTGCTATGAAGATAGGCTGAGAGAGTTGGGGCTGTTCAGCCTGGAGAAGGCTCCGGTGTGATCTTACAGCAGCCTTCCAGTACCTAAAGGGGGCCTACAGGAAAGCTGGGGAGGGACTTTTTACAAGGGTGTGTAGTGACAGGACAAGGGGCAATGGATTTAAACTGAAAGAGGGGAGATTTCGATTAGATCTAAGGAAGAAATTTTTTACATTGAGGGTGGTGAGGCACTGGAACAGGTTGTCCAGAGTTGTGGCTGCCTCATCCCTGGAAACATTCAAGGCCAGGTTGGATGAGGCTTTGAGCAACCTGATTTAGTGGAGGGTTTCCCTGCCCATGGCAAGGAGGTTGGAACTAGATGATCTTTGAGGTCCCTTCCAAACCAAACCATTCTATGATTCTGTGGTTACTAATACATTCAGAGAGGTGGTGCCCAAGGTACAGGCATGACGCCAATGCCGCATGCAGATACCAGCTTAACCTCGTGGCCAGTGGTGTTATCATATCATAAGTCGATATTACACAGAACAGCAAAATGAGAGCCCTGATCCCTCTCCCAGAGGTGATAAACAGCACTGCAGGGAATACTTAGAGCATATAAGGATTTACATAACACAACCATGTGAACAACCAAAACAACGTTATGACCAGCAACTATTTAACTAATACAATAAATGCATGTAACAAATTTGGTTTAACGTGCTCTAGTCGGATCTGTCATTATCCCAACCCTTCGTGCCCCACATTGAGTGCCAAAAGGAACTGTCATGGTTTAGCTCAGTTGGCAGTTAAGTTACCATGTGGCTACTCGCTCACTCCTTCCTCCTCTATGGGAATAAGAGGAGAATGGGAAGAAAAAGGTAAAAACTCATGGATTGGGATAAGGACAGTTTAATAGGACAGTACAAAGAGAGAAGGGATAATAACAACAGTAATACTAATGAAAGAACAATACAAAGTGAGTGATACAATTGCTCACCACCTGCAACCCAATGCCCAGCCTGCTCTGTATCTGCGATGCCCCTCCCCCAGCTAGCTCCTCAATATATATACTGAACGTGACTTCATGTGGTTTGGAATATCCCCCTGGCTAGTTTGGGTCAGCTGTCCTAGCTGTGTCCCCTCCCAGCTTCCTGTGAAAATTAGCTCTATCCCCGCCAAACCCAGGACATCTTAAAATTGCTTGTCTGAGTAAGCAAGTATAGCCGGGGCTGCTCAGCTGATATGTACTACTTGCCCTGATGTAATGTTATGATGCTCATAATGAATCTTGTAGATGTTGTGGAGAAGCCATGCTTTTAGGGAAAGATTAGATGGATTGCTCAAGTTATTAGTCCTTTACTGGAAATAACAAAAGTTTATTTCTTTAAAATTGAATCAAATATACTCTTTCAGGGAGGAAAACTAAGGTTGGGTATGTCTTGCACATTCCATTATTTTAGCACTGATATAGAATCATAGAATCATATCATATCATCAGGAACTCTTAATACATATGATATTGCTTGTCATTTAATGTTACTAAATTTGCTAAGTGCACTTATTGCTGGACATTGTATATTTCCTGCAAGAAGACTTTAGGGGAAAGCCAGTGAATCAGCAGTTTTAGTTGACTTCATAAGCATATGCTGCAGCAAAATTTAATACTGTCATTTCCAAACTGTTGAAACTTCCCTTTCAGGAAAGAAAAAATTAGTTCTTTGTTGCCTGGACTTTTACTAGTACAGTGTGCAGTTAAGGCGCAAGTTCTTGCAGAAAGTGTTCTTATGGTTTGTACAAAACACAGTGGTGCTGTAATGAAACAAGACAGTTTAGTTAATAGAAAACTGAGTTAGAATAGGTTACTAAACTGTTTGTTTTATCAGTAGTGCACTATTCTCTAGCTCATGCTTATTGCAAGGAGGTTTTTGTATTGGTACGTAGCACTGCACTGGCATCCTTTATCTTGTTCAAACTTTTTACCTCTCTGGAAAGAAATAAGAACAAAAAAGGTGACCCACAGATTAATGCACAACCTAAGGATGGCCAACAGTATTTGCAATCCTGTATAAAATGGGTGATAATGCCTGTCTTCAAATTCTGGAGCATTTTAGAATCTAAATGCTTTGGTTTGCTTGCTTCTGATGCACTAGAAAGCAGTCTTTTGTGAGCTGTTTTTTTTCTACCAATTCCAAGGTTTTCCTTTAAGGTTTTGAATAGGTCAGCTGACTGTAGAGACCTGTGCTGTGCTTGAAGTTGTTTTTGCTGTTGAATTGCACAGCAAAAGTGTTGGCTTTCAGCAAATAAAAGTAGTCTGATTCTTTTCGCATGAACGAGTAATGATAGTGTGTGAGGTGTTTTTATACTGGCAGATTAAGTTGAATTTAATATTTTTACTGATAAGTTTACTGATACTGTGTGTAATGTCAGATAACAATTTTAATTATCAAGGATTAGATTCCTGAAACTTGCATTGCATGAAACAACGTGCAATTTTGCAACATTGCATGAAACAACATGCGATTACAAGCACCTAAGCACCTACAACCACCTTACTTAAACTTAAGCGTTATGAATGGAATAAATAACTTATTTCAAATGAAATGTCTCTGTATCACTACTGCATGACTTCTTATGGATTTGGAAGTGTTTCAACAGAAGTTTGTTTCTTCTGATGCTTCTCAAAGTGCATATGCATACAGGGAAAACTAGTTTGGTGAGAAACTACTTAATGCATACTCTGTACCTGAAGAAATCCTATGCCTATTCATCTAGCTGGTTGTCCTGGTTTTAGCTGGGACAGAGCTAGCTCTTCTTTTTAGCAGCTAGAAGAGCTCCGTGTTTTGGTTTTACTCAGAGGCTCGCTCTGAGAAGAATGCTGATAGCAAGCTGATGTTTATAGTTGGCACTGAGATCTCAAGGACTTTTCAGCTTGTCGTGTTCTTGCCAGTGTGCAGGAGCACAACAGGATAGGGGGGGAGCATGGCTGGGACAGGGGGTCCACGGCTCTCCTTACGATTTGTACTTGGATTTAGGATTGAGGGCCAAACTGGCCAATTAGTATTCCATATCATGCAGCGTCATGCCCAGTATAAAAGTGAGGGTCAGCCGGAAAGAAGGGCTTTTGCCCTTCTGGGACTCTCACTTTTGGACTCTCGGGGTATTCTCTCTCTCTCGCTCTCTGTCTCGGGGCCTCCCATTCATCCGGGATTGCGGTATCGGGACTTATCTGTTTCGAGATTGCAGCTTCGGGACGAGATGGGCCTCGATCAAGGGGTGGTGAGCAATTACACCGTACATCACTCGTTTGTATATATTTATCCTTGTACATATCCGTACATATATATATATTGGTAGCAGTAGTAGTAAATTGTTATTATCTCAACCCACGGGTCTCTTCTTTTTCTTCTTTGATCCTCTCCCTCATCCCTGGGGGTGGGGGAGTGAGCGACTGTGTAGGGTTTGGTTGCCGGAGCGGCCTAACCCACGACACTGGTATATAAAACTCCTTTTCATGATGAGGTCTGTGTTTTACAGCTGCAGACTAATGGCAGAGCAGTTGAATGTGAAGAAAAGTCTTCTACTTGGACATGGTACTTGAAACAAAGGTGTGCAGTTTTCTGTCACATATTAAGCTGTCCGGGTTTTGAATGGGACAGTTAGTTTTTCTTTTTAGAAGCCAGAAGAGCTCTGTGTTTTGGTTCAAGTCTGAGACTTGCTCTGAGAAGAACGCTGACAGTGCACTGATGTTTATAGTTGGCACTGAGGCCTCAAGGACTTTTCAGCTGCCGTGTTCTCGCCAGTGTGCAGGAGCACAACAGGATAGGGGGGAGCATAGCTGGGACAGAGGGCCCACTAGTCCTCTTATGATTTTGTGCTCGGTTTATGTGAAGAGGTTTTGGTAGTAGGTGAGGGGCTGCACCCCCTGTAACTTCCCAGGCTCCAAAACTGGTCGGACTGATCTCTGGCCAGGTTGGACCCCCCATCCCCTCAGGCCAGGGCCGAGCTATCAGCGCCTCTGTGAATGCCCTATTTAAGACGGGGACAAAGGAGCCCGAAATGTGGTTTGGACCTGCAGTGAGGAGCGGGCGGGGGCCATTCGACTGGAGATGGCCACGGCGGCACAGCTTGGGAGAGCTCTGAAGCGCCCCGCTGCCAGGGTGCCCGCTGGGTGGAGTTCATCCTGCCGGGACTGCCAAGGTTCGTTGGGCCCAGCACGGCTGGAGTAGAAAGAAGACTGATATATGAAATATGGCACTAATCATTCTTATCCAGCTGGACTGAGTTGAGATAATGAACTACTAATTAACCACTCAACTCAAGGTACCTATCCTGCCCACAAGAGGCAGGCCATTTCCTCCTGGCTGCGGAAGATGCAACAGCGTCCCTGGTGCTGCAGCCCAGGCTGGTGAGCAACAACTGGTGACCCCGACGTGATACATCGATGAGACCCTGGGAAGCCCTGGGAAGCCCCGACTCCCTCGCCGAGCCGAGAGCCCTGGCTGCAAAGGAGCCCGAGCCAAAAGAGCCGGAGCTGGGAGCTCGAGCGAGAGTCCTTCGGAGAAGAAGGTAAAGCCGCAAGCCCCGACGTGGTATTCGCGGGAGGGAAGCGTGCTGGAATTGGATGAATGGGCCGGGTCTCTGCTCACCTTAAAGCCTTTGTGAAAACAAAAAAATTGGAAAACAAAAAGGGGGAATTATGGCACCAATCATTCTTATCCAGCTGGACTGAGTTGAGATAATGAACTACTAATTAACTACTCAACTCAAGGTACCTATCCTGCCCACAAGAGGCAGGCCATTTCCTCCTGGCTGTGGAAGATGCAACAGCGTCCCTGGTGCCGCAGCCCAGGCTGGTGAGCAACAACGAAAGAAACAGCCACACAGACACCGGGTCACTGAAGGTGGAGCGGGAGGAGGTGCCGTAGCTGGGATTCCCTTGCAACCAGTGGCAAGACGGCAGCAGCCCCCCTGCAGCCGTGACAGACTCGGTGAGGCAGAGACCCACTTGCAGCACATGGAGAAACCCACGCTGGAGCAGAGATGCCTGAGCCTGAAGGAGGTCGTAGAGAATTGGACTCACGACGAAGTAGACATGCATCTGAAGTCTGTGGAAAAACTCATACTGGATTGGGTGGCAGCTCCTTAAGAAGCTGTGACTATGTGGATAAGAAGACCGCACTGGAGCAATCTGGTGGATAAGGATTGCATCCTGCGGGAAGGACTCTCATTGGAGAAGTCTCTTTGAAGAAGAAAAACTTTGGCCTAGGAGAGCAGACTTTGGCCTCTTCAGGGATCTCCTCGCTAGAGTACAATGGGATGAAGCCCTGAAGGGAAGAGGGGCACGAGAAAGCTGGCTAATATTCAAGGATCACCTCCTCCAAGCTCAGGAGCGGTGCATCCCAACAAAGAGAAAGTCTGGTAGAAACACCAGGAGGCCTGCATGGATGAACAAGGAGCTCCTAGACCAACTCAGGCACAAAAAGAAGGCCTATAGAGGGTGGAAGCAAGGACAGGTAACCTGGGAAGAATACAGAGAAATTGTCCAAGCAAGCAGAGATCAGGTTAGGAAAGCCAAAGCCCTGATAGAGTTAAATCTGGCCAGGGACATCAAGGGCAACAAGAAAAACTTCTATAGATATGTCAGTGATAAAAAGAGATCTAGGGAAAATGTAGGCCCTCTCTGGAAGGAAATGGGGGACCCGGCTACCCGGGATATGGAGAAGGCTGAGGTTCTCAACGACTTCTTTGCCTCAGTCTTCACTGGCAAGAGCTCCAGCTGCACAGCCCAAGCCACAGAAGGCAAAGGCAGGGACTGGGAGAATGAGGAACCGCCCACTGTAGGAGAAGATCAGGTTTGAGACCTTCTAAAGAACCTGAAGGTGGACAAGTCCATGAGACCAGACGAGGTGCATCCGCGGGTCCTGAGGGAGCTGGCAGATGAAGTTGCTAAGCCATTATCCATCATATTTGAGAAGTCGTGGCAGTCTGGTGAAGTTCCCAATGACTGGAAAAGGGAAAAAAAGAAGACCCAGGGAACTACGGGCCAGTCAGTCTCACCTCTGTGCCCAGCAAGATCATGGAGCAGATCCTCCTGGCGACTATGCTAAGGCACATAGAAAATGAGGAGGTAATTGGTGACAGCCAACATGGCTTCACTAAGGGCAAATCCTGCCTGACTAATTTGGTGGCCTTCTATGATGGGGTTACAGCATTGATGGATAGGGGAAGAGCAACTGACATCATCTACCTGGACTTGTCCAAAGCATTTGATACTGTCCCACATGACATCCTTGTCTCTGAATTGGAAAGACATGGTTTTGATGGATGTACCACTCGGTGGATAAGGAATTGGCTGAATGGTCGCACTCAAAGAGTTGTGGTCAACGGTTCAATGTCCAAGTGGAGGCCAGTGACGAGTGGTGTTCCTCAGGGGTCAGTACTGGGGCCGGTGCTATGTAACATCTTTGTTGGTTGCGATGGCTGAATGCACGGACTCCGTAGATGTGATAGCAGAGACACCTTTATTATTATTTTACAGGCATCTTTTATAGATCATCACTCTAGCCACGATGTGTCCACGTGCCCCTTACCCAGCTGTGATTGGTTACAAACAATAGTGCACGCACCTATTTTAACTTTACTATTGGCTATGCCTAAAAAGGCACTATTTTCCATCTACTAAACTAAACATCATTTTCTCACACACTCTGTATCATCTTCCCATACTCCCCATGTCAGCTTCTCACACTCCCTACACCAGCTGCTCACACTCCCTTTTCTCTTTTATCCTCTTTATCGGTGTTTTCCAGCTTCATCAATAACACAGGCTTAAATCATCAAGGTCAGGCCCCAACTGTAACTGTGTGTATGATTCCACAATTCCCCTTTTTTGTTTTTCTGTGACCATTACTTGATGAACCGTACTCTGTACCATCCGTTGGAAGCATGACAATAGGCAGGGGATGATTATTACTATGCATAAAAGGACTACTAGCAATATAATGCCTGCTTTTGCTAAAGATTTTAACCAACCTGAAATTCCCCAATTCTTGAACAAGCTACCCAACCAATCTTGATGAACCTGAAATTCATTCACCTGATCTTTCAATTTCTGTATTGTCTCATGAATTGATTCTGAGTGATCAGACAATTTTATACAACACATTCCTTCTAGTATCTCACAACCATGCCCTTGCATCAGCAATAAAAAATCTATGGCGGCTCGATTTTTCAGTGTAGCGTGTCTAACAGAATCTACATCAGTTAAGAGCATTGATAAAGTGGAAGCTGTAGCATTAGTCTGTTTCGCAAGCCAACAACCTAATTTATTCAGTGTAGTTAACGCCCGTGCCACTCCAACTCCTGGTGCAAGTATTGAAGCTGCAATGATTTTTGCTGGATTCCAAAATTCAGCTCCAGAATTGCACTGGCTATTAAAAGCATGTATACTTCGCTTATTTCGGGTGTGTCTATGACTTAGGATCATGGTGGTATTAGGTAAATACATTCCTAAAGTTCCCATAGTACAAGGACCTCCCCTTATATGCGAAGGAATACCTTGCCAAGCTCTATCCCCACATATTAAGAACGATCCTTGTGGCAGGTGTAATGGTGCACTAGCAGATTTGGAGATAGTGCGACTGGTAATATTGCACCATGCAGCCGCACTCCAATACAAATCTGTGGTGACATTTACACTAACTACCCCTGTTTGATCTGATCCTGAGTAGTTAAAGTATAGGCAGTAATCCATTTTTACTGATCCTAGGAGCTCTAGCTCTTGCGGCTCTGATCCAAGCAAGGGTAGGTGTTTAACCCATTTATCCCAGTTATTGTGCCATGAGGAACATAATTTGCTGCTTGTGCCGCCTGGCATGGTGTTGATACATAACGACTTTACCTTATCTGTAGGCAATCCGATTAGGCAAGTGCGGAAAGGGTTACCTGCTGAGGATATTGACAAGCAGATAGTGTCCTGACCTATGGCATTAGCCATTGTCACCCATATGTTCCTTCTCTGTGAAACTGAGACCCATATGGCTCCAGCTGTAGAGCATATTTCTAAGATAATTATTCCCGGCAATAGATAATAAACATTCATTGTCGCCTTCAGCCAAGTTCTCCTCTCACTGTATCTTAGTTCTTTCCCAATTAATCTCAAGCCCTGTCCCACAGATCAAACAAGCAACCCAATCTCCCACTCGTCCTTCCAGTCCCAAACTTTCTGGTCCGTGATATTCCCAGTCCAATGCCGGTGGTGCTATGTTCCAGATGATTATTCCAAATCACAGGGTCGTTGGCATCCACTAGACTCTTCCGTGTCTATCCTGACGTTGTCCGAGGTGGTCTCATCATTGCGGTTCAAGGCTGGTCACACGCACCTCGCAGGGACCCACTTAACGCCGTTATCTGTGGAAACACAAGCATATCCTCGACCCCAGGTTAATAACTCAAATGGTCCCTCCCATCTTTGTGTTAATAATGATTTTACCCATACTTTTGCTCGTTTACCTTCTTCCCCTTTCTTTGGGAGAGAGTGAAAATGTCTTACAATAGGAGGATCTGCATCACGATCGTGCAAATTTAGGTAATTCAAGGTGTACATAGCTTTGTTAAGCCTGTTTTGTGGGGGCTCATCCTGCATTCCCCCTTTTTGTTTTTCTAGCATGGTTTTGAGAATCGTATGAGCACGTTCTACTATTGCTTGGCCTTGGGGCAAATGTGGTATTCCAGTGATATGGGTGATTCCCCAACGATGGAAAAATTGGTGCACTGTTTGACTTACATAAGCGGGGCCATTGTCTGTCTTGATTTCCTGCGGCACCCTCAACGCTGCAAACGCACTGACAAAATGTCGTGTGACATCACGGGATTTCTCTCCTGTGCATGCTGTGGCCCATATTGCATGAGAATAGGTATCAATAGAAACGTGTACATATTTTTGTCGGCTGAATTGTGGGACATGGGTAACATCCGCTTGCCAAAGCTGTAATGCATGTAACCCTCTAGGATTAACTCCTGTATGCCTAATGGTAGCAAATGGCTGACAGTCTGCGCACATCTGTAGGATTTGCCGTGCCTCAGATCATGACAGGTGAAATTGGCGTCGTAAGGCCTTTGCTGATTGGTGGTAAAAAGCATGGGAAGTTGTTGCCTGTTGTATTCTGTCAGGCACCGGGGATGACCAAATTGGCAGAGTGAGCCTATCAGCTCGTGCGTTACCTTCTGCAATAAAACCTGGCAAGTTAGCGTGACTCCATACGTGCATGATATAGAAATCATTAATTCTATGATTGACTTCCCACAGCAGTGCCTTAAAGAGAAAAAACAATTGTTCGTTATTAACTTCCTTTAATCAAGCATATTCGATACGTTGAACAACCCCGCAGACGTATTGAGAGTCAGTGATTAAGTTGAACGATGTTTCCCATTTTTTGAATACTGCAGCCACAGCTGATTACAATTTGTGGTGAACCTTTAACAATTTGCACCTCCTCATGCCAATCGTTATTGTCTTTCCATACTATAGCGGCCTTCCCTGTTTTTCCGGACCCATCTGTAAATACTGTGATTCCGTCAACTGGCGTAGGACGACACCGAGGTTGAAGCTGTAAAGGAAGGTCTTGTAAGACGCTTAACAATTTGCATGAAGGGTAATGGATAGACACTTGCCCTGTGAAACCCAAAAAGGCATTCTGTAGCGCGACACTATTCGCTAAACACCACTCTAATTGTTCTTGTGTGAGTGGAATTCTGATACAGGCCGGCTCTCTACCTAGTATTTGTACAATTCCTTTTCTGCTTTTACATATGACCATAGCAATCATTTCGGTTCTTGTTACAATGGTTTTTGTTGGCTGATGTGACAGAAATACCCATTCCAGTAGGATCAGAGGATCACTCTGTTGTTCCTCGTCCCACTGTGCTATTATACCTAAGAGTCGTTTCACATTATTAATGACCATTAATGTAACCTTTAAATTTTCTTTTTGTCTATGAGCTTGCCGAGATTGAATTGCTAATTCTACCTGGGTCAGAGCTTTTTGCGCTTCCAGCGTTAGCTGTCGGGGTGAATTTAAGCTAGGCTCTCCCTTTAGGAAATCAAAAAGAGGAGAGAGTTGAGTATTATCAATGCCTAGTAAGGGGCGAACCCAATTTATGGTACCCAACAACCTTTGAAGGTCATTTAGGGTTTGTATTTTTGTATTCAGGGTGATTTGTTGAGGTTGCACAGTTGACATAGAAATTTTTCACCCCAAATATTTCCAAGGTTGCTCCTTTTGAACCTTTTCTGGAGCGATCTGTAGCCCATACGCAGAAAGCGCTGCTCTTGTTTCCTCAGTCACCCTTGCCAATAAATCAGGTGACTGACCAGCCAATAGGATATCATCCATGTAATGATAGATCAACATTTGTGGAAATTTAAGCCCGATTCCTGAGAGGGCTCGTGCCACACACATTTGGCAGATAGTGGGACTGTTTTTCATACCCTGTGGCAGTGCAACCCAATGATATCGCTTCATGGGTTCACTCTGATTGATTGACGGGATGGAAAAGGCAAATTTTGGCCCATCCTTCTCTGCAAGAGGGATGGTAAAGAAACAATCTTTTAAATCTAATACAATAATTGGCCAATTAGCTGGAATCATAGTGGGAGAAGGGAGTCCAGGTTGGAGGGCTCCCATATCTTCCATTACTGCATTTACCTGCCACAGGTCATGTAACAGTCACCACTTTCCATTTTTCTTTTTTATTACAAATACAAGTGTGTTCCATGGACTAGTGGTTGGCACAATATGCCCTTGTTGTAATTGTTCATTAACCAATTCATGCAGCAAGCAGAGCTTTTCACATGTAAGGGGCCACTGATCCACCCAGACAGGTTTATCTGTTAGCCATGTAATAGAAACGGTGGGCCGCGCTTCAGTGACTCCTATGAAAAATGCTGAGTTCCAATGGTGACCCCCCAAGAGGCCAACACATCTCTTCCCCACAGAATGAGTGGAACCCCCACTACATAGGGGCATATTGTGGAGACCTGTCCCTCGGGGCCCACCACTTGAATCAAGTTAACACTCTGGTATGATGTTGTGGTACCCCCAATACCCGAAAGGCTAGAGGCCACCGGTTGTATTGGCCATGATGAAGGCCATTTCGCTGAGGAAATAACTGTGACATCAGCACCAGTATCTATCAGTCCTGTCATTGTGACAGCAGTAGGTTTGCCCTCAGCATTATGTACAGTACATGTTAATTTAGGTCGCTGTACTGTCACAAGTTGTGTCCATAGTACCGCAGGACCTGTAGATCCAAAACTCCCAGTCCCCCTTGTTCTTTTTTCTATATTTAGGGGCTGACCCTGGAAGGGTATTAATTGGGCTATTCAGGCTCCTGCGGGTATAACAATAGGTGGAGAAGGAGTCCAAACCATAGCCTGAATTTGTCCTACAAAATCTGCATCTATTATTCCAGGTAACACAAATAAACCTTGTACAGTTGTACTTGATCGTCCCAGTAATAGAGCGCTTAATCCGTGGCCCACAGGCCCTTTTGCGTCCACTGGGATCTTATGTACTGTAGTATCCGTTATTGTTGTTTCACTGAGGGTGGCCACATCCGTTCCTGCGCTGTCGGTGGTTTGTGCTCTGAGGTGACTGCATCCACTTGGTGAATGTGTCGGGGCACTTGTGTCTGCACGCGCCCGCGACTCGCGTTCTTTCCGAAGTCTCCCGGCAGCAATCTCCCTTCTAGACTATACTTTGAGCAACATTGTCTGACATAGTGGCGACCCTTCCTACATCTCGAGCAAACTCCCAGACTTTGAGGGTGTCTCGGTTTGAAAAGATAGGGGTCTGCTAAGGAAGGCAGGAGCCTCCCTTGAAATGGAAAATGTAAACCCCCTCCCTCCGAATTACTAAAATTTTGAAATTAAGGGGCTCTCAGGCAAAGATATGGGAGTAGGAATAACAGTTCTTTACTGGGAAGATTAAAGAGAAGGGAAAACAACAACAACAACCCCAAATGCAATAGTACACAAAAAGAAAAACCCCACTGACAGAGCCAGAATACGACCTGACACCCTGCTGGTCAGGGTGCTGGCAGCAGTCCGATCAAATGGTGGTTGCAGTCCTCCTGGAACGGCAGACGTGGCTCCGCTGAAGCAGCAATCCTGCAGAAGGGCGTGGGCCTCCTCCGAAGGTCCGGCGTTGCTGTGGATAGACCTGGTCTTCCTCCGGGAACCCGGCGGAGAAGAAAAAAAAAAAAACGCTCCTCTGCAGTGTCAACGCCGACCGACCCAGGCCTCCCAGGTCTGGGAGGAAGGCACGCAGCAAACCTCGAGTGGCTGCTCTGTCCCAACTAGTCAACCAGCAGCGAGAAGTGCCCGTCTCCCCCCGGTGACTGCCAGAGCCCGACCGCCGCCGCTGCCGCCGCTTTCCAGTGCGCGGGCGCAGTCGCGAGGCGCCCCCTCCCCTCCTGGCTGGAGCATCTCACATGGGGCTGATGTTATTCTGTGAGTCTGGCTGCAGATCCTTGATTGCCCATCAAACAGAGATGGCTCCTGGAGGGAGTTATCCGTGAGTCATGCGGCAAGGCATTGATGGGCCCATTAACAGAAGATAGTCTGGGAGGAGGAGGCAAGGAAAACACTGCCCCACCTGGTCTCAACAGCTCATGAAGACGGTGATAGAATACATACTTTTGGGCACATTTTACATCGTAACCTAGGACAGAGGGATTTTAGGACAATCCCGCTTAAGGTGACGAGGCTGTCCGCACCTATAACAAATGTGATTTACCCTCACAGCTGCAAAAGCAGCTGCCATTGATTCCATTTTATATTGAACTGTCCCCACCTTCTGACAAGCCTCCATCATTTCAACAATATTAGGATTCCTAAGGGGTTGTAATACACGTTTGCAATCTGGATTTGCATTTTCTACTGCTAATTTCATGAATAACGCGTCTCTTGCTGCCTCATTCTCTACTTGCTTTTCTATGGCTTCCTTTAGTTTATCTATAAAAAGCATATACGGTTCATTAGCTCCTTGTCGGATGGACGTAAAGGAATTTACAACTTTTCCCATATCAGGAGTTTTCAGTATAGCTTGGTATGCTAGCTGACAGGATTGGGCTAGAATAGCTGGATTAAGGCGTGCCTGCATCTGTGGAGTATGTACAGGCGTTTCTCCCATTAACTGAGGGATGCCCGCACCCCTCAGTGGGTCATTGTCCTGTCTCTCAAAGTTCTCTAGCACCTTTATTTCGCAGGCAGAACGCCAGTGAGATTCAAACATCACCTTTTGTGTGGGTGTAAATATGAGCGCTGCGATCTGTTTGATGTCAAAAGGAGTAAGTTCATAGTTAAACATTACCGATTGCAGCAACCCTTGAGTTGCTGCAATCGGTAATGTTTAACTGGAGAGGAAGGACCATAATCCAATACACTTTTTCTTAACTCTTTCACTAGCCCAAACTCTAATCCCCTGTAATCAGCACGCCCATCAGGAGTTCTGATGACCGGGCAAGCAAGACGCTGTGCCAGGTCATGGTCTCCCTCCTTTTCCGCCTGCTCCTTGAGTTTTTGCCAGTGACGGCAAGGATCTGGACCGTCCGTCTCGGTCTGCGGTATCACAGCTTTCGCCAAGTCTGTGAAGGAGAGAATTATAGAGGTAGAGGGAGTGAGCACCGTGGCAGAAGGAAGGGAGGAGGCGGGGAGGGGGTTGTAGAAGCAGAAACAGGGATGAGGGACGCCGATGGTGGTGATGGTGGTGGTGGCAAGTCACGCCCGCCCGCTGTAGCGCCTGCCGTAGTAGGTGACACGGGATTTACCACTGCAGCCAGCGACACTGGTGACATGGGATTAGCAGCAACATTCACAGCTGTGGCAGCATTTACGACTGTAGCTGGTGACGCAGAACTAGCAACATCATTTACGGCTGTGGCTGGCAACGCAGCGTTAGCGGCAACATTTACGGCTTCCGCTGGTAGCACGGGACTAGTGGCAACGTCAGCGGCTGCTGCCGGTGCAGGATTAGTGATCACGGTTGTCGCTGGTGACGGGGAATTAGTGACAGTATTAGCAGCTGCCGCCGGCGCCATAGGATCGGTGACAGTATTTACGGCCGCCGCTGACGCCTCAGGATCGGTAGCGGCATTTACGGCTGCTACTGTGGCGCGGTCCGCTTTAAGCTCTTGTAGCGAGTCCAAGACCGCACGCCAGGTTGGAAATAAGCCGGTCACTGCCGAATCCCCGTTTGTCGCGGCATCAAACAGTACTTGTCCCGCCTCCCGCCAAGGGTCAATATTAAAAATTTCTCTTGAATCTTTGAACACTCCCTTTCCTTTCAACCATGTAAGCAGCAAACGCAATTGTGTCTTGTCAACAGCTGCACCCCGTCTCTTAAGGATTTTCATAAAAATTTTAACAATTGATTTCTCTTCGGCCAATATAGACGACCCCATCGTCCCTGGCTGCTCACCTGTATCCTTCAGGTGTCACTGGTCCAGACTCTTCAGTTCTCGTACCCCGCTGTTAATTTCGGTCTGGGCCGCTCGGCTCTCCCTGCCGCCTCCTCCGCCAATTCGTTCAGCCAGGTGCTGCCGCCGATCGCTCACACACCGCGACTCCAAAGCCCGTCAGTCGATTTGAATATCAGGTCCCTGTTCGGGCGCCATTTGCGACGGCTGAACGCACGGACTCCGTAGATGTGATAGCAGAGACACCTTTATTATTATTTTACAGGCAGCTTTTATAGATCATCACTCCAGCCACGATGTGTCCACGTGCCCCTTACCCAGCTGTGATTGGTTACAAACAATAGTGCACGCACCTATTTTAACTTTACTATTGGCTATGCCTAAAAAGGCACTATTTTCCATCTGCTAAACTAAACATCATTTTCTCACACACTCTGTATCATCTTCCCATACTCCTCATGTCAGCTTCTCACACTCCCTACACCAGCTGTTCACACTCCTTTTTCTCTTTTATCCTCTTTATCGGTGTTTTCCAGCTTCATCAATAACACAGGCTTAAATCATCAAGGTCAGGCCCCAAGTGTAACTGTGTGTATGATTCCACAGTTGGAGACATGGACAGTGGGATCGAGTGCACCCTCAGCAAGTTTGCAGATGACACCAAGTTGTGTGGTGTTGTGGACACGCTGGAGCGAAGGGATGCCATCCAGAGGGACCTTGACAGGCTTGAGAGATGGGCCTCTGAGAACCTCATGAAGTTCAACAAGGCCAAGTGCAAGGTCCTGCACGTGGGTCGGGGCAATCCCAAGCACAAGTACAGGCTGGATGGAGAATGGATTGAGAGCAGCCCTGAGGAAAAGGACTTGGGAGTACTGGTGGATGAGAAGCTCATCTTGAGCTGGCAATGTGCACTGTCAGCCCAGAAAGCCAACTGTATCCTGGGCTGTATCAAAAGAAGTGTGGCCAGCAGGTCGAGGGAAGTGATTCTGCCCCTCTACTCTACTCTCGTGAGACCCCACCTGGAATACTGTGTACAGCTCTGGAGTCCCCAACACAAGAAGGACATGGAGCTGCTGGAGCGAGTCCAGAGGAGGGCCACGAAGATGATCCGAGGGCTGGAGCACCT
Source organism: Tauraco erythrolophus (assembly GCF_009769465.1). NCBI lineage: Eukaryota > Metazoa > Chordata > Aves > Musophagiformes > Musophagidae > Tauraco > Tauraco erythrolophus. Next base: position 6,941,796 of record NC_141497.1, read on the forward strand.
CTGCTGTGAAGACAGGCTGAGAGAGTTGGGGCTGTTCAGCCTGGAGAAGAGAAGGCTCCGAGGTGATCTTATAGCGACCTTCCAGTACTTAAAGGGGGCCTACAAGAAAGCTGGAGAGGGACTTTTTACAAGGGCGTGTAGTGACAGGACAAGTGGCAATGGCTTTAAACTGAAAGAGGGGAGATTTAGATTAGATATAAGGAAGAAATTTTTCAATCAGAGGGTGGTGAGGCACTGGAACAGGTTGCCCAGAGAAGTTGTAGATGCCCCATCCCTGGCAGTGTTCAAGGCCAGGATGGATGAGGCTTTGGGCAACCTGGTGTAGTGGAGGGTTTCCCTGCCCATGGCAGGGGGCTTGGAACTAGGTGATCTTTGAAGTCCCTTCCAACCCAAACCATTCTATGATTCTATGATTCTAAGTCTCTGGACTGTCCCGTGAGGAGGGGATCCACTGGAGCAGGGGAAAAGAGTCCTCCTTTAGGAAAAGAGCGGTAGAAACAATGTGTGTGATGAACTGATCTGCAACTCCCCCATTCCCCATCCCCCTGTGCCGCTGGGGGAAGAGGTAGACCCAGGAAGAAGGGAGGAGGGGAGAATGGTGTTTTTGAGATCTGGTTTTGTTTCTTGTTATCCTCTCTGAATGAACTGTTAATAAATTAAATTGATTTGTCCCCAAACTGAGTCTATTTTGCCCGCGACCGTGGTTGGTGGATGATCCCTCCCTGTTCTTATCTCACTCCTCAGGCCTTTTTTACATTTTTCTCCTCTGCACCTCACTGGGGGGGAGGGGGAGTGAGCGAGTGGCTGAGTGGTGGCTGAGCCGCCGGCTGGGCTAAACCCCCACAGATTTGAATTTAGATTTAATATTGAGGGCCAAATTGGCCAATGGAGTATTCCGTATCATGCAACATCATGCCTAGTATATAGATGAGGGTTGACCAGGAAGAGGGACTCTTGCTTTTCTGAGGGCGCTCTCAGACTCTTGGAGTATTGACTGTCTCACGTTCTCTTTTCGGGCCTCTCACTTATCCAGTATTGCGGTGTTGGGACTTATCTGTTTCGGATCGCTTGCCGGGACAGAACAGGCATTGGTCACCAAGTGGTGAGCAGTTACACCGTGCATCACTTGTTTGTATATATTTTAAAAATATATATGTTCATTTTTTATTATTTTATCATTATTATTTTAATGTCATATTATTATGAAATTGTTCTTATCTCAACCCACGAGTCTCCTTCCCTTTTCCCCTTTAATTCTCTTCCCCATTCCCCAGGGGTGGGGGAGGGTGAGCAACTGGCTGTGTGGTGTTTAGTTGCCTGTCAGGTTAAACCACAACATAAGTGGTTTTTTTTAAAGCTAAATTATGTTGAGCCTAACTACTTAATGTTAGATGAGATTTGAAGAAATTATGCCTAAACGTTTGTTCAAGTGCTTAACTTGATGCTAATGACTTTGGATAATCTTAACTGGAAGTTAGCATGTTGTGAGTTGGTTCACTGCTTTGAACTGAGAGGTGTGATTTCAGAATAATTTCATTAATCTGTATTAAAACTTGTAATTTGCTTTCATTCTTTCAGCGATAGATGTCATTGTTACTTCTTGCATACTGTGCAAGATAAACTTGATCCTCACTTAGCAATGTGTCTTAAATGTAATTATAAAGACTAAAGGTAAAACTGCTCTGTTTTTATTTGTCTGCCAAGAAAAGGGGGTTTATATGAAGCAGAAACAGGAAAAGGGTTACTGTTGGGCTTTGACCAATAGTAACCTTTAGACATATCTGTTTCCTTTTTGCTATTTTCCTCTAGTGGTCACACAGGATGTTGACTTGGGAAGGTTAAATACATGAACTGGTATCTTTTCAAATACTTATAAATAAACTAACACAGAAGTAATATGGGGTGTATGGAAACTTAATTTTTCCAGTCCTGACTTGTTAGAATGCAGCATGTAGTGATATCTTGTGATGGGAGGGCATACTCTCATATTTCAGATTGGTGGTTCAATGAGTTTTTGGAGATGATCTGAATTTTTATCCTTTTGGATATTCAAACATGCCCTTTCCTTGAAACTCAATTGCACAGAGCTCTTAGCATAATCTAAATTTGCTTCTGAAGTGCTTTGAGTCTTTTGAGGCAAGAGCTGCACTATATGCGTATCTTTTTCCTTTCTGTGTCTGGGACTAGGTGTTATGTCTAAAAACTTAAGCGTTAAGATAATTTACCACTTAAGCATTTTGTTTCTGTTATGTTAGACTCATTCTTGACCCACAGACTAATATGAGAATTAAAGAATTAAGTACGTCTAGTCTTTGTAAACCAATTCATGTTTTCATTTAACTTTTTTAAAATGTTGGCACATCCATTGTGTATCAGGTGTTTGCCCAGACTGGGCTTTGTTTATGAACAAATAGAAGGCTGATAGAATCATAGAATCATAGAATGGTTTGGATTGGAAGGGACCTCAAAGATCATCTCATTCCAACCCCCCTGCCATGGGCAGGGACACCTTCCACTACACCAGGTTGCTCAAAGCCTCATCCAACCTGGTCTTGAACACTTCCAGGGATGGGGCAGCCACAAATTCTCCGGGCAACCTGTTCCAGTGTTTCACCAATCTTATGGTAAAAAATTTCTTCCTTAGATCTAATCAAAATCTACTCTCTTTCAGTTTAAAGCCATTGCCCCTTTGTTGGAGTGCAGATCCTTGAAGAGACTGCACGAAGAAAATCCTGTGTAAATAAAGACTGGAGCTCTAAAGTTAGGCCTCAAGGGCAGAATGCCCTTGAAGTTAAGGATAAGAAAACTATGCTGTATGATAAGGGAGTAGTGTTTGCTTAGAGCAGAGCTTCGCTAGGCGGGTATCTGTTTGAAATAAGCTGTTAAATATGACAAGCATATGTATCATCCAATAATGGTGTAGAAAAGGTGTGGTCTCAGGATTATTGGCAAATACTGTCTATATAAGCAATAAGAACTGCGCAATAAACGGAGACTTCCTGCAGCTAACTCATATTGAGTCGTCTCAGTACTTCTCCAAATCCCTTCTCCGCATTATGGCGCCCGAACAGGGACGGGAAAAAAATGAGCTGGACTCACTATCGTTTCACTCGGGACATTTATTACTTGTTTTGAACGAGTGTTATTTTAGTGGAGAAGGGACGGCGACTTCAGGCGGCCCATCGGGGAAAGCCGGGCGGATCTACTTCAGGCGGCCTATATGGGAAAGCCGACGATCCGCAGGATCCACATTCAGGCGGCCCATCGGGGAAAGCCGTGCAGATCTACATACAGGCGGCCTATAGGGGAAAGCCGGAAGATCTGTAGGATCCACTGTCGCGGTAAGACGATGGAACGGGACGTTGCATTGTCGTTGTTGAGAAGCTTCTTAGAGGAGCGTGGATTAAAACTTGGAAAAAGATATTGGCCCCCCTGATTGCAGTGGGGTATGCAAAAGATATTATCGTGAAACACGAAGAATTAGGAACCAAAAGAAAGAAGAAGTAAGCGACTGAAGAAAAAAAAAAAAATAAGCGACAACTGCCTCAACAGGAGGAGGTAAGCGACTGGGAACAATGGGAAGCACGGCTTTAACAGAACATAAGTCTGCAGTTAAAGTGTTGACAAAGTGCTAGAGAAACCAGCACTATTAACAGTTCTGACTTGATAAAACTCCCGGTACTCCTGGTTTGGGTATCAGCCCATGTACCGGAGGCAAGCTCTTCAAATATATACATGACAAGGACTTGGGACACTATAGACGTTAAACTTTGGCGTGCAGCCACCTGTGGGGATGCTGCTGGCCTGGAAAAGTCATCATCGAATCTTTTGATCCAGGGCCCCGAACGAAAGACAGACTTATTTCTTTCCTCCTCTTCCAACGAAGTCGGTACACCGGCACCCCCGCGCCGCGCCGCCCACCGCGCCCGGCGGCGCCCCGGGAACGCCGCTGCTGCTGCCGGCCGGGGCCGCGGGCGCGGCGTTTGCCTCGGCGCTGCCGCTCGTGTGCGGAGCGAGCCGCGGCTGGAGGGGACGGAGACGCGCGGCGGGCCCCGCTGCGCCGGTTCGTTCGCAGCTGATGGTCCCTCGGCGGGAGGGGGCGGCGGCGGTTACGGAGCGCGAGCGGCCGGAGCTGCGGCAACAACAACAGCAACAACAGCAAGGGGGGGGCCGGCACAGGGCCGCTGGGTCGTCATCGCCACCCTGCCCCCCCGCCCGGCTGAGGCGAGGGAGGGCTGACCCGCCCCCCCCCCCCCCCGTCGCTGCTGCCCCCCCACCCGTCGGCCGCGCCTGGAGAGCGGCCGCTTGGCCCCGCCCCCCCGCCCGGCTGAGGCCCGGGGCCCAGGTTTTACCGAGAGACAGCACATCTTAACTTGGATCGTCTCGATCGGCATCGCGGGAAATAACTAATCCTCTTCTGTTCCAGCAATTTCAACAATTAATATCAGTGTTGCAAAACCGTAAACATGCATATTCCATTGTACATCTGCGAGCGCACACCACGCTTCCAGGGCCTATAGCAGAAGGGAACAGGCGAGCTGAGCCTCTCACGAGTGCAGCTCTGGTACCAAACTCGCTCGTGCAGGCAAACATCTTGCATGACTTCTACCATCAGAATGCTAATGCTATTAGGTGACAATTTGGTATAACAAGAGAGCAAGCCCGCTCAATCGTACAATTGTGTAGTACCTGTCAAAATACGATCATGCCACCAGTGAATGGTGTTAATCTTCGTGGTTTACGCTCGCAGGAACTTTGGCATACACTTCTTATCAGACATATGTATTTTTGTCATCATAAGATATCGAGCATGTTGCTGGTATTTCTTACAATCCTACTGGGCAACCGATCACAGAATACGCACATGGTACTTTGGAGAATATGCTTTTAAAACAAGAATGATGGGGAAATCTCCCAATGAAACAATAGCTAAAGTGTTATAGGTGTTAAATCTCTTAAATCGAGAGCTAAATATTTTGGGACGAATAAAATGTCACACATGTCAAAATCAGGCACAGGCAGGGTTACAGCAAGTGGCTTTCCAACAACTGACTGAATTGGCTAAGAGAGCATTAAGACGTGTCCCTGATTTTTGGGACAAGGGGAGGCTTCCTCTGCTTCCATTCGGCAGGGAGCACAGGAACCTTATGAGCATTTCTTTGATCAGCTACAAATGGCAGTTCAGAGATAAACAGAAAATCCGGCTACTGCAGATGTGTTGGTATTCCAGTTAGCCATTGAAAATGCTAACACAGACTGCCAACAAGCTCTTGATCTTATCAGAAATCGGGCAAAAACGATTGCAGATTTAGTAAAGGCGTGTCACAATGTGGGCTCGGAACACTATAAAGCAGAGATATTGGCAGCTAAATGTTTTGGTCAACAGTAATCACTGACACGTTGGTGCATTTAATTCCTACTGGTGTCTCTGGTCTTATATCACAAGGATTATGTGCACTATTGCTGGGACGATCATCCACCACAAAATTAGGATTGTTTGTACTCCCAAGGGTAATTGATTCTGAGGAAAAAAAAAAGCCAAACAAACAAAACACCAAAATGCTAGTAACTGCTTCTGCAGGGCTATAATAGAGCTTAGCAGGGTATTCCTTTGCATATAAGGGGAGATCCATGTACTATAGGGACTTTAAGAATGTATTTCCCTAACACCACCATGAACCTAAGTCATAGACACACCCGGAATAGCTGCAGCACGCATGCTTATGATAGCTAGTGCGATTCCAGAGCAGAATTTTGGGAACCAGCTAAAATCATTGCAGCTTCAATATTTGCACCAGGAGTTGGAGTGGCACAGGTGTTAACTATACTGAATAAGTTGGGTTGTTGGCTTGCAAAACAAATTAATGCTACAGCTTCTGCTCTTAATTGACAGGATGGTTAAAATCTTTAGTAAAGCAGACATTATATTGCTAGTAGTTCTTTTATGCATAGTAATAATCACCCCCTGCCTATTGTCATGCTCCCAGCGAACGGTACAGAGTACGGTTCATCAAGTAATGGTCATAGAAAAACAAAAAAGGGGAATTGTGGCATCATACACACAGTTACAGCTGAGGTTTAACCTTGATGATTTAAGCCTGTGCTCTTTTCTGAAGTTGGGAAACACCGATAAAGAGGATGAGAAAGAGAAGGGAGTGTGAACAGCTGGTGCAGGGAGTGTGAGAAGTTGACATGGGGAGTTTGGGAAGTTGATATAGAGTGTGTGAGAAAATGATGTTTAGTTTAGCAAGTAAAAAATAGCTCCTTTTTAGGCATAGCCAATAGTAAAATTAAAATAGGTGTGTGCACTATTGTTTGTACCCAATCACAGTTGGGTGAGGGCCGCGTGGACACATCGTGGCTAGAGTAATAATCTATAAAAGCTGCCTATATAACAATAATAAAGGTCACTCTGCTATCACAAAGAATTTTGGACACAGACAGTCACAGCTGCACAGCCTCCTTTAACAGTAATCATTAATGGGAAGGCTTTTCTGGCCTAGTTGACACAGGGGCTGATGTATCTATAGTGAAAAACCCTGACTGGCCACCCTCTCGGCCTCTGATACAAGCCCTGGCAGCTGTGATCAGAGTAGGTGGAACACAGATCCCACAGCAGAGTGCACAGTCCTTGTTAGTAGTAGGCCCAGGTAACAAACAAGCTATTTTGAGACCATATGTTTTTGATGTCCCATGTACATTATGAGGTCGGGATTTGTTGAATCACTGGAATGTGAGGCTAACCTCAAATTTTTAGCACGTCACTGATGTCCAGCCCTGACTCAAGCTGGCAAGCCGGTCTGGGTCGATCAGTGGCCGTTAAAAGGTGAGCAGCTGGAGTGAGCTCAAAAATTAGTCGACGAACAGCTCAAATTAGGACATATAATTCCCTCCACTAGCCTATAGAATACTCCAATATTTGTTATCCCAAAGAAATCAGGAAAATGGAGATTTATGTTAAAAGATTTAAGAGCTATTAATGCAATCATTTCACCAATGGGTGCATTACAACCGGGTGTACCAAATCCTACTATGATTCCAGAATGTTAGCATTTGATGGTGATTGATTTAAAAGATTGGGTTATTTCACCTTTTTACTTTTTTATTTATTTACACCCTAATGATTGTCCTAGATTTTGCCTTTTCAGTTCCAGTGCTTAACAATGAACAACCCACGCAACAATATCATTGGATTGTACTGCTTCAAGGAATGATGAATAATCCTACAGTTTGTCAATTGGTGGTAGATGATGCTCTCTGTCAGGTCAGACAGCAGATCAAGCTCAGCAGATTGCAGGTGCCTGCCCTGACCGTCAACATATTGTGCCTTCAAATACTCCAGCAGGAGTAAATCCAACAGGTTTATGTGCCAAGGAATTATGGCAATCTGATATTACTTATATTCCATCGTTTAATTGATCTAAATATGTTTTCTGCCTTTGTTGTTGCTACTGCTCACACTGAAGAAAACCATGGGAGTACCAAAGAAAATTGGGACAGACAGTGATCCAGTAGGGTGCCTTCTTACAGGATTGGGGAATGACTCACACTACCAGTATCCCTCATTCACCTATGGGACAAGCTGTTATTGAACAAACTCATTTAACGTTAAAACAAATGCTTGATAAACAAAAAAGGGGCAATCTTCCGTATATTTCCCCACAAGAGTTAAATTTATTAGGATCAAAATTTGTAGGTAGTGCCAGCAACAACCACGTTACACAAACATGTTGTTTTAATCTAAGTGACCATGGTGAGTCCATCCACGAACAATTGCAATGGCTTGGAGAGCATTCGGGGAGAATTGTGGTAGAGGATTGTATATTGATATGTAAACTGTCTTTATGTTTCTTATGATTTAGTATATTACGTGTGTGAAAGTTGTTTGTATATATTGCTTGTATATATGCTTTGTGTGTTTTTTCCAATCAGGAGTGAGCTACTGGAAGGAGAAGCATTAACTGGTACCGAATTAATGACAAAGAATTACTAACTAGACTTAGTTGTGAGCACGTAACTTTGAAAAAGGAAGCTGGGAGAAATATGTTACAACTTAAAAAATCCGCTGTTGGCCAGCAGAGCACATACCTGGCGGCCTTGTCGCACGCACTGGCCACGCGTGCAGCAACGCCGTGTCAGTACCTATTTCATAGACTCTGCTGAGGGTGTAAAAGAGATGGCTCAGAGCGGAGCTGAAGGAGGCTGCAGAGCACACTGTGTGGATAAACAGGGGATGCCCTGAAGGTGCCGTGCCTGCCTCTCTTCTCCGCGAGGACCCTGCCAACTGACACCCTCCTGCTCAGTGGAATCTTGGATATAGCGGAAATAGTAAAGCCCTCGGAAAGGGAAGTACTATGCTAGAAACTGCTTTGCAAGGCTGTACCAAAACAACATGCTAGTAACTGGGGTTGACAGTCTCGTGCACAGGGTTTTCTTCGTGCAAGAAAAGAAAGGGGGATTTGTTGGAGTGCAGATCCTTGAAGAGACTGCACGAAGAAAATCCTGTGTAAATAAAGACTGAAGCTCTAAAGTTAGGCCTCAAGGGCAGAATGCCCTTGAAGTTAAGGATAAGAAAACTATGCAGTATGATAAGGGAGTAGTGTTTGTTTAGAGCAGAGCTTCGCTAGGCGGGTGTCTGTTTGAAATAAGCTGTTAAATATGACAAGCATATGTATCATCCAATAATGGTGTAGAAAAGGTGTGGTCTCAGGATTATTGGCAAATACTGTCTATATAAGCAATAAGAACTGCGCAATAAACGGAGACTTCCTGCAGCTAACTCATATTGAGTCGTCTCAGTACTTCTCCAAATCCCTTCTCCGCACCCCTTGTCCTATCACTACATGCCCTTGTAAAAAGCTCATCTCCAGCTTTCTTGTAGTCCCCACTGTTGCAAGATCCCTTCTGTGGACGGCCCAGAGTCATGACCGTACACCAATATGGTTAGAAAATCATGCTCGTTTATTACAAACAACACACAGGTTATATAGCGGAATGTGGCGTGACACGACTACATTCTACAATTGGCTTGCTTAGCGTAAACACACTCTCGTGGGCTATAGTGATAGGGCAGCGCTAGCAGACCACAGGTAATAAGCTCATCCCTTTAGTCTCCTCACTGTGGTCATCGGAGAGGCATCCAGAAGGCGTGCATCTTGGCAGGCAATCAATCTACGTTTCCTTTTAAGGCCGTTAGGCTAACTTGAAGGACAAAAGTAATCTAGCTGGTAACCTTGTGCTCTGGGGCCCAAACAGGGATTGTCCATACCCGAAAGAATATTATTGCCAGTCTTGGAGAGGAACTCCTCCACATTTCCCCCTTTTTGTTTTTGGACAATCCATAGCCCTGGCACTGCTTTAAGGAGGACCCGAGAGGCACACTTCAGGACACACCCTGCTAAGAGAATCATAAACAGCAATGCAACTAATATCGTTATGCCTTGTATGATTAATCCTTTTATCCAACCTGGTATGTTCCAACTACTGAACCAGTTTGAGAATGGGTCATCTTGTGTCGTGATATGATGCATGTTACTTTGGAGGTTTGCAAGTTGCTTATGAATGCTTTGAGAGTGGTCAGATAGGTCCATACAGCACATGCCTTCAAAGTCAGTACAACCATGGCCTTGAGCTAACAATAAAAAATCAATAGCAGTGCAATTTTGCAATACAGCATGCTGGATATCATCTACATCAAGCAATAGAGAAGTGAGAATATTAGAGGTAAGATTAAATTGTTTCAATGCCCAACAAGCAAGCTTAGCCAACTGATTATTAGCATTGCTGGCAGAGGCTCCTAGAAGGAAGACAGATAGTGCTGCTATTTCAGCTGGATTCAGCAGCCGCACGTTGTCATTACAAGTGCTGTCAAATTCTTTTAGGCTCCTCTTACCCCGACTTGTTCGGGTTGTTCGTTCAACTAGAAAATCATGAATGCTAGGGGCAAAGAGAGTTAGGTGACCCAAATAGCAAGGACCACCGATAGCTCCTTGTGGAATTTCGTTCCAGGCACGATCTTCACAGATCAGAAAAATTCCGGGGGGCAGGAGCGTATCGTGTGTAAATACTTTCCCAATGAGTGCTCCAGTTTTTACATCTTCCCACATCGATGTGCCGGACACATTGAAACGCGGTTTGTCTTGGAAGAAAAAGCTGCGTCCTAATTTAGCCTGATAGACTTGCTTCAGCGTTTGGAACCAAACCACTCCAGAGCCATTTAGAAGTTGCACAGGAGGGCGAATGATTTCCATGTTCCTGGTAACAGGCTACCTAGAAGATCAAGTTCTTGCAGTCCTGCGGGGAATGGTCACATTGAGTGATCTAATCAAGGCGGCTTGGACTTCCGATCCTACATCGAAAGGCCAATCCCACCCACTGCAGATCCGTCTCATGTCACTGGGTTGTTGGTATGAGAGGGCAGAGGTATTGACGAATCTTTTGAACTCTGTTATGTTTGTGCTATTATTTGGCCAAAGTATTGGCACACCAATAAGGCACGTGCGAAATGGGTCAGAGGCACTTTGCATAGATAAACAGAACTGCGAGATGTTGGTTTTGTTAGCCCAAGTGACCCAACTTATTCAGTGTAGTTAACACCTGTGCCACTTCAACTCCTGGTGCAAATATTGAAGCTGCAATGATTTTAGCTGGATCCCAAAATTCTGCTCTGGAGTCGCACTAGCTATCATAAGCATGTGTGCTTCGCCTATTCCAGGTGTGTCTATGACTTAGTATGAGGTAAATACATTCCCAAAGTCCCTATAGTACATAGATCTCCCCTTATATGTGAAGGAATACCCTACTAAGCTCTACTATAGCCCTGCAGAAGCAGTTACTAGCATTTTGTTTCCCTTTTCTGGGAGCCTTACTATTTCGACTATGCCCAAGATTCCGCTGAGCAGGAGGGTGTCAATCAACAGGGTCATCATGGAGAAGGGAGGCAGGCACAGCACCTTCAGGGCGTCCCCTGTTTATCCACACAGTGTGCTCTGCAGCCTCCTTCCGCTCCGCTCTGAGCCATCCTTCTTACACCCTCAACAGAGTCTATGACAAAGGTACTGACACGGCGTTGCCGCACGCGTGGCCAGTGCATGCAACAAGGCTGCCAGGTATGTGCTCTTCTGGCTAACAGCGGTTTTTGCAAATCACAACATGTTTTTTAGTAACAATCCTCCTAGCTTCCTTTTTCAAAGTTACGTGCTCACAACTAAGTCCAGTTAGTAATTCTTTGTCCTTAATTTGGTACCAGTCAATTCTTTTCCTTCCAGTAGCTACGGGTGGAATCCATACACCTTCCGATCGGAGAAAACACACAAAGCATATATACAAGCAACTTTCACACACATAATATACCTAACAATGAGAAACATAAGAACAGTTGATATATTAACATGAAATCTTCTATTACGAGTCTGTCCATTTGAACCATTCTCCTCATTCGGTGTTTCTGCGATCTCTGCTTGCTCTGCTAATTCTTGGATCTCCCTTTCTCTATTTGTAGTTTCAAAAGTCCTGGCTGGCTTTACGTTTCTTGCTGGTAACCAGTATGGACCTGTTGGAAAGAGAACACAAGCATACCCTCTTCCCCATGTAAGCAGAGGCACAGGGCCATCCCATGAGTTGAGTCCAGTTTCTTATAATATACCGTTGATTTTTCTACAAAAATGGCACTGGGTTTAAAATGATGATCCACAGCCGTAGTATGTTGCCTAGAAGCAGACAAATTAAGAAAATTTAA
>NC_141497.1:6966771-7081005 GCF_009769465.1 Tauraco erythrolophus
TTGCTCTATCACTTGGAGAAGGAATTTATCGTCAATGCATTCCAGGAGCCTTCTGGATTGCCTGTGCCCTGCTGTGTTGTCCCTCCAACAGATATTGGGGTGGTTCAAGTCCCCCATGAGGACCAGGGCTCATGAATGTGAGGCTGCTCCTATCTGTCTATAGAGGGCCTCATTCACTCGGTCTTCCTGGTCAGGTGGCCTGCAGCAGACCTCCACTACTATGTCCCCTGTTCCTGCTCTCCCTTTAATCCTGACCCATAAGCTCTTGGTTGGCTCCTCATCCATCCACAAGCGGAGCTCCATGCACTCCAGCTGGTCTTTGACATAGAGGGTGTCACCTCCTCTCATCTTCCCTGCCTGTCATTCCTAAAGAGCCTGTATCCTTCCATTCTGACACTCCAGTCACAGGATTCATCCCGCCATGTCTCTTTGATGCCAAGAAGATCATAGCCCTGCAGACGCGCACACACCTCTAACTCCTCGTTTATTCCCCGTGCTACATGTGTTTGCACAGAGGCATTTCAGTTGGACCCCAGATGAATGTGACTTCCTGACTGGAGTGGCTGAAATTCCTTTCTGCTGCTCTTCAGGTGCTCTCAGCTTGTCTTGATCAACCTTGATATTATCTCCGTCCCCCTTCGAATCTAGTTTAAATCCCTGTCAATGAGCCCTGCTGGCTGTTGTGCTAAGATGCGGTGGCTGAATGCACGGACTTCATAGATGTGATACCAGAGACCTTTATTACAATTTATAAGCAGCTTTTATAGATCATTTTTCCAGCCACCATGTGTCCACGTGCCCTTTGCTTAGTTATGATTGGTTACAACCAGTAGTGCACATGTCTGTTTTAGCTTTGCTATTGGCTATGCCTAAAAAAGCATTATTTTCTATCTGCTAAGCTGAACGTCAGCTTCTCACACTCCCTTTTCTTTTTTATCCTCTTTCTTGGTGTTTCCCAACTTCATCAAGAACACAGGCTTAAATCATCAAGGTCAAACCCCAACTGTAACTGTGTGTATGATTCCACGATTCCCCTTTTTTGTTTTTCTATGACCATTACTTGATGAACCGTACTCTGTACCATCCGCTGAAAGCATGACAATAGGCAGGAGACGAACTAGTAACATAATCCCTGCCTTTACTAAGGACACTAACCAACCTGTGATTCATTTACCCAGTCCTTCAATTTCTGTATCATTTCATTAATTGATTCTGAGCGATGAGACAAATTCATACAACACATTCCTTCTAGTATCTCACAACCATGCCCATGCATTAGCAATAAAAAAATCTATGGGAGCTCGATTTTGCAGTGCAGCATGTCTAAAGTGGAAGCTGTAGCATTAGTTTGCTTTGCAAGCCAACAACCCAACTTATTCAGTGTAGTCAACGCCTGTGCCACTTCAACTCCTGGTGCAAATATTGAAGCTGCAATGATTGTAGCTGGATCTCAAAATTCTGCTCTGGAATCGCACTAGCTATCATAAGCATGTGTGCTTCGCTTATTTCGGGTGTGTCTATGACTTAGGATCATGGCTCTATTATAGCCCTGCAGAAGCAGTTACTGGCATATTGTTCCCCTTTCTGGGAGTCTTTCTGATACCTGAAAAGGAAACTGAACTTTCCAAGACTTGTTTTAAAGTTTTAGAAAGTAGGTATTCTTTATTGCAGCACTGGGTGCCCGGGGGATTTCTCCTCCTAGCGTGTACACTGGCTTCTGGACAGAAAATTAGTTATACACTACAATCATGCATAATTCATAACATATTTACATATTCTTAAACAATTGGTTAATTTTCTCTCGCTTTTCATGTAAATTACTTTGCATGCAAAGTTTTCCTCCTCCGCCCCTTTCTTTTGGGTCTGGGGTGTATTTAGGGTAGGTGGTCCGTGAGTCTGATGTGCGGAAACAGGCTCCACAACTTGGAAAGTTGTAAAGTAGGTATGTTTATTGCAGCGCTGGGTGCACGGGGGATCACTCCACCACAAACGTGCACACCTGCCATAGCAGTTTTCTTGTATTTATACAGACACACTCATAACCCCCTCCCCAAAAGGGCAGTCTCTCCCAGGAGATCATTTCCATAGCCCCCGCCTCAGGATCCGCCTCAGGCTCCTCCTTGACATGCCTCCTGGTGGTTGTGGGCAGGGGTCTTTGGGATGAAGGCCGTAGGTCTTCCTCGCTGTGTGTTTTCACTTCTTCCCTAAAATTCCTGTTTTGGCTGGGCTTGCAGAGCCAAACCGTTTCCCAGCCTGGCCTGGCCTTGAGTGGACACCTGGTTGTCTCCTACTTGTTATTGTTTGAAGACAAATGTTAGTTCTTGTTAGTCCTTATCTCTCCTCTTTGTCTGTTTTTCTCCCTATGGGTCATGAGTTACAACCTTGCCATCATTTATTTTGTCTCTCTTACCGGCCTTCTTTTTGGGTAGTTAGTGTTTCAAAGCAGGGATTAGTATTTGATAACTTCTAACAATTCACAGAGCTATTTCACAGAGCTATGTATTTCCCAGAGTCTTATGCCGTCTTATGCCTATTCTTATACCTATCCATAGAAATAATAGCTAATATAGTCTTATGTAGTCTTATGCCTACTCCTATACCTATCCCCGTATCAGTCCCCCCTTTTCTATTAAATCAAGTAAATTCTTTTACTTTGCGTAAGTTTCCCGATTGATATAACGCTTTGTGCATTGAAGATACCCTTCGAAACACACACCAAATCCATACGTACAGCAGTGTTAGTAACGACATCAAGGCAGCTGTAGCTATTAACAGTATTATAACAGGATGTATTAGATGATTGAAAAATCCTGACCATCCAAAAAGTGCTTCCCACCATTTATGTTCTCCATCCTTCTCTACTCTCTTTTTACAATTTTCTTTATCTCGTTTGCATCATAATGAACTGTCACTAGAGTTTTCTGTCCACTATTTCTAATTTCTCCAGTATTTGCATTAAACCAGGATGCTGTAGCAATTTCTTTATCAAAGTTAGACTTGTTCCTATAGGTGTGGGTATTAACTCATAGGTCAATGTATAGTCTGATTTTAGAATATGATGGGATGTGACGGGAGCAGAATAATGGAAGTCACATCCCATGATCCCAGTGAAATTTCAGATGCAGAAGTTTGAACGATTTTTAGTGCCTACTTCCGTTTCTTCTACAAATATGGAGCTAAATTTCGTTCTCAGACATGCACAACCTTTCCCTGCATATATTATGATTGTCTTTGAGCCAACATCAGGGTGAATTTCAAAATGACACACCTTTTGATCAGTATCAAGACAGATATCTTGTGCTCATATGGTATTACTTTCACTTAGAAATCCTTGTTCTCGCACAATGCAGGATTTTAGATCTACTGTTTGTCATCTGTCTTTTACCCTTTGGGCCCATGTTCTATGTTCGAGAGGATAAAGCAGGGTTCTGTCATGGTATATCCCTAAAGCTATAATGGGATGGATCACAGTTATTAGAGCATTACGAATGGTTAGTACAAAGGACGTAACTGTGTGCATGGTGGGGTTACAAGTAAAATTTACCATATTCCACCAGGACTGAAGCTCTCTCTATTTGTGGCACCATCCCAGACTACCTTTCGGATTTCAGTGGGAAATATCCCTTCTTCTCCTTCTCTTATAATAGAGGCGATACTATAGTATCTGATTGCATCCATAGTTGGGCCTGAACACAACTCAGGGCTAGTGAGATATTGGCTTGTAGCCCGTCGATCACATCTACAATTATATTGTGGTCTCTTATGTTTGTTTGTTCCCAATCTGGTAAGATTTGTGATGCTAACCACTGGTGAGCTCCTAAAGTCAATAACGAGGATTGTAAGGGCCATTGCAGTTTTGACAGATCTGTAGTGACAGCGGCCAGCTTGTTCATTATTACTTCTGAGTCTATGGTATTCAGAACTCCTAACCCTGTTCCTAAGAGCCCCGTCAGGTCTCTTGGTTTTCATCTTTGAGAAATACCTTTCCTCTTTCTTAGCCAAGTAGTCCATCCTTCCTAAGAGGTTCATAAGAAAGGAGAACACAATGGTTGGATTTCTGATACATTAATCTGCATTGATAACTCAACCCTCTTGAGAGACCATTCTGGGTTGAATAACACTTGCTGCTGTCCTGTGTTTCTTATTACATATGGACCAATTTCATAAATTTTGGGTTCTAGCTTAGGTACTGGCGTAGGTCGTATGGTAGACATATCTCTTTACGATGTGTAACTATCGCAGCGGGCATTGTTGTAACTGACCCAGCGTTTATTTTAAATTTAAATGAAAGTCCAATAGCACTATTGGCTCAGAGACAAGCCACTTCAGTGGTTTGTACTAGTGTGAAATTATGCCAACAATCTAATTCTTTAGAAGCACAGATCTTTGCGCTTTTTTTTTGTGGGAGTAATTGAGATAGTAATTTGAGATGCCTTTTTATGGGTGGGGCCATTAATCATTCGACATCCTGCTTTGATTTTTTTTCTCCTACATTTCCCTGAAGGTAGATTCCTTCTATATCCTTACTCCATTCTTGTTTTAAATGTTCTTGATTTCCATACATAACCACGGTAGACAGATTTAAACCTTCTCGAGCAGGGTATTTCCCCATGGATCCAATATAGCTACCAAGGCCACTCAGTATCATTCTGGCTATAAGTGCTTTCCCACCCCTGAATTATAATTATGACTGTGAGAAAAGTAATTTCCCTGGTTGGACTTGCGTGACCTTCCATGGAGATCTATGGACTTTTTACTCTGGTGTGATGAATTCAGGCATTCTGCTTCTTGATCTTGATTGCTGTGTAGGAGGTGAGGAGTACTTGGAATGGTCCTTCCCACTGTGGTTCCAAAGTTCTTCCTGCAAGAGACTTGACATATACAAAATCTCCAGGTTGTATATTATGTACAGGTCCATCTAGACCTCTGCTCCGAGTTCCAAATACATGTTTTTCAATTTTTCTGAATTGTTTGCTTAATGCCACCATATAGGAAGTAATAATTTCTTCACCAATTTGTGAAGACACCCCCTTTCGTACTCCATAAGGCCGCCCGTATAAAATCTCAAAAGGGCTCAGCCCTTCTTTTGCTCTGGGTCTAGTTCGTATTAGTAAAATTGCCGGAGGCGGAGATTGGGGCCAAGCCAAATTAGTTTCCTGTCCCAATATGACGATTTGTTGTTTAATCAAATGATTCATTTTCTCTACTTGACCGATTTCTTGATTGTGGCCGATATGGAGTATGTAATTGCCAATCTATTCCTAGATGGTGACTCATTTGGTGCACTGCCTTAGAGATAAAGTGTGGTTCCTCTGCAATGGTTTTTGGACTAGTATGGAGGCAGAGATCATATTGCTGAGTTACTTGTCTGACAGTGGTATATAGATTTCGAGCCACTATACTTTTGATAAGATATTTGTATAATGCTTCCACCCCCCAATGGCCTTTCTTGTGCTCTTCTCGGGCTAATGGCCAAACCATATAAGAAGGAACTATAAGTTTTTTGTGTGGTGTCATGGCCCACCCATCCTCATTATATGATCCTTCTAGATCTGTAATGAGTTTACGGTCCTCCTTTGTATACCTTCTAAAGATATGCGTCCATCGGGGATTAGTGCCCCTTCTACCTGTATCTCTTTTCTGGCAGCCTGTTTTGCCTCTCTATCCGCCAGTTCATTCCCTCTTTCCAATTCTGTGCTCACCTTCTGGTGTGCCCTGATGTGCATAATTGCCACTCTTTCAGGAAGTTGTACTGCGTTAAAAGTTTTAAAATCTCTTCTGCATGCTTGATAGCTTTTCCTTCAGCTCTTTCTAGAGCTCGAGTCAGGGTTATGATTTCGGCTTTCTGTGCCGAGGTGTCAGTGGGTAATGGTCCCGATTCTATTACCTTTTCAGAAGTGGTGACGGCATATCCCAAATGTCGCATAACATAACTGCTTCTGTCTGTGAACCAGTGTTCTACCCCCTCTATGGGGGCATCTTTGAGGTCAGCGCGGCTGGAGTGCGTAGCCTCAATTGTTTCGAGACAGTCATGGTCCACTGGTTCTCTGGTGTTCCCACTAAGAAACGAAGCTGGGTTAACAATGTTAGTAGTTATAATTTCAACATCATCCTGTTTGACCATAATGGCTTGATACCTCAGGAACCTCTGTGGGGAGAGCCAATGTCCCCCTTTTGCTTCAAGGACTGCGGACACTGTGTGGGACACGAAAACAGTCATTTTCTGGCTTAAGGTAAACTTCCGGGCCTCTTGAATATTCAGGATGACTGCTGCCACCGCTCTCAGGCAACTGGGCCATCCTTTCGTGGCAACATCCAGTTGTTTGGAAAAGTACGCCACAGCTCGTCTGCATGGTCCCAGGTCCTGTGCCAGTATCCCTAATGCTATTCTCTGAGAAAAATGGTTTACTCACATCAGGAAGTCCCAATGCTGGCGCTGACATCAGGGCCTTTTTCAGCTGGTGGAATGCTCGGTTCAACTCCGTATCCCACTGGAGGTAATTTTGGCTGGATGTTACTAAAGAATACAGCGGTTTAACAAGCAAGCCATAGTTGTATATCCAGAGCCGACACCACCCCATCATTCCTATGAAAGTTCATAGCTCTTTCACGGTCTGTGGTCGGGGGTCTGGCATATGGCTTCTTTCCGGGCTTGTCCCAGGAAACGCTGACCAGCACTGATTTCATACCCAAGATATGTAACTTGTTGCAATGTTACTTGTGCCTTTCTCTGAGACACCCGGTACCCCTGGAGCCCAAGAAAATTTAGTAAACTTACAGTCCAGATGACACAGGATTCTCTGGTCTTGGTCGCGGTAAGGAGGTCGTCTACATATTGTAATACTTTTCTTTCTTCTTGTGGTGGTTCCCGTGACTCTAGGTCTTTTGCTGGCTGGTTTCTGAAGATCGTAGGGCTGTTCTTAAAATCTTGTGACAACACCGTCCAGGTGAGCTGGGTCTTTCGACCACTCTTGGGATTTTCCCATTCAAAAGTAAAGATTTTCTGACTGGCTTCATGGAGAGGGAGGCAAAAGAAGGCATCTTTTAAATCTAAAACTGTAAACCAAGTCAAATCAGGAGTCAGAGTGGTTAACAGGGTATATGGATTAGCAACCACAGTGTATTGATCCTCCGTTATTTTGTTTCTATGATTGGACGAATCCCTTCCCTATCTTCCTTTTTAGTGGGTATTGTTTAATTCTTACTGCTCTGTGTTCGTTTTTCAAATTTATTACCACTGGCTGGGCATTTGTGGCACATCCTGGAACATCAGGTTCGAGACCATCTAAAGAACCTGAAGGTGGACAAGTCCATGGGACCCGACGAGGTGCATCCGTGGGTCCTGAGGGAACTGGCGGATGAAGTTGCTAAGCCACTATCCATCATATTTCAGAAGTCGTGGCAATCTGGTGAAGTTCCCAATGATTGGAAAAAGGGAAACATAACCCCCATCTTTAAAAAGGGGAAAAAAGAAGACCCAGGGAACTACAGGCCAGTCAGTCTCACCTCTGTGCCTGGCAAGATCATGGAGCAGATCCTCCTGGCGACTATGCTAAGGCACACAGAAAATAAGGAGGTGATTGGTGACACCCAACATGGCTTCACTAAGGGCAAATCCTGCCTGACTAATTTGGTGGCCTTCTATGATGAGGTTACGGCATTGATGGATAGGGGTAGAGCAAGTGACATTGTCTACCTGGACTTATCCAAAGCATTTGATACTGTCCCACATGACATCCTTGTCTCTAAACTGGAAAGACGTTGTTTTGATGGATGGACCACTCGGTGGATAAGGAATTGGCTGGGTGGTCGCACTCAAAGAGTTGTGGTCAACGGTTCAATGTCCAAGTGGAGGCCAGTGACGAGTGGTGTTCCTCAGGGGTCGGTACTGGGGCCAGTGCTATTTAACATCTTTGTAGGAGACATGGACAGTGGGATTGAGTGCACCCTCAGCAAGTTTGCAGATGACACCAAGTTGTGTGGTGTTGTGGACACGCTGGAGGGAAGGGATGCCATCCAGAGGGACCTTGACAGGCTGGAGAGATGGGCCTGTGAGAACTTCATGAAGTTCAACAAGGCCAAGTGCAAGGTCCTGCACGTGGGTCGGGGCAATCCCAAGCACAAGTACAGGCTGGGCAGAGAATGGATTGAGAGCAGCCCTGAGGAGAAGGACTTGGGAGTGCTGGTGGATGAGAAGCTCACCATGAGCCGGCAATGTGCACTGTCAGCCCAGAAAGCCAACCGTATCCTGGGCTGTATCAAAAGGAGTGTGGCCAGCAGGTTGAGGGAAGTGATTCTGCCCCTCTACTCTCCTCTCGTGAGACCCCATCTGGAATACTGTGTTCAGCTCTGGAGTCCTCAACACAAGAAGGACATAGAGCTACTGGAACGAGTCCAGAGGAGGGCCACGAAGATGATCCGAGGGCTGGAGCACCTCTGCTGTGAAGACAGGCTGTGAGAGTTGGGGCTGTTGAGCCTGGAGAAGAGAAGGCTCCGGGGTGATCTTATAGCAGCTTTCCAGTACCTAAAGGGGGCCTACAGGAAAGCTGGGGAGGGACTTTTTACAAGGGTGTGTAGTGATAGGACAAGGAGCAATGGATTTAAACTGAAAGAAGGCAGATTTAGGTTAGATATAAGAAAGAAATTTTTCACTCTGAGAGTGGTGAGGCCGTGGAACAGGTTGCCCAGAGAAGTTGTGGCTGCCCCATCCCTGGAAGTGTTCAAGGCCAGGTTGGACGAGGCTTTGGGCAACTGGTGTAGTGGAGGGTTTCCCTGCCCATGGCAGGGGGGTTGGAACTAGATGATCTTTAAGGTCCCTTCCAACCCTAACCATTCTATGATTTTATGATTCTATTCTATCAGTTGCCCAAACTCCTGGATACACCTGGTCAGTGATTTCCGTGTCGATTTTTCCTTCTGTGGGAACATTAACTAAAAGCAAGCTCATTATTTGTACATACTGATGATCATTTACCTCCAGAGTAATTTCACCTTTTTTGAATTTTATCATGGCTCCCAGTTGTTCTAATAGATCTCTTCGCAAAAGGGCTTTTGGGGAGTTTGGCATATACAAGAATTTATGAATGCCCACTTGCTTACCCAGGTTATATTTTAAAGGTTCAAAAGTAAGCCTTTTCACTCTGGCCAGTTGCTCCTTTTACTACAATGTAATAATTACCTAAAGGCATTAAGGCTTAATTTAAAACCGAATATGTTGCCACCGTATCTAGCAAAAATTCCATTTCCTTTTGTTCCTCCCCTAGCCTCATAGTGATCTTTTGCAAGATCCTTGGCAGTTTTTATGACTAATTGTTTCTTTGTCTCAGTTAAACATTCTAACAATAATTGCATATCATTCCAGTCAGGGTTGTGCTGCTTTATTATGAATCTAAGATTTTGGGTGGTGCTTACTGGATCGCTGCGATATTCCTGAGCAGCTGTCTTCCATTCCCTTAAATCATTATAGGAAAATGGTACCTTAATTCTTATTGTCCCACCATCCGGCCCTACTGCTTCCCGGAGGGGTGCCTGCTGTTGGCCGCTTTGTTGCCGCCGGCTGTTTGTTTTTTTTTTTTAAGTGTGGGAGGATATCGGGCTGTCTGGAGGAGTAGGGGTCTTGTTTGAATCCTCATTCCGCTCCTGAGACTGAGGGGGAGGCTTGAAAATATCAGTTAGATCTTGTTCTGAGTCCTGGTGGGTTTTACTTATTCTAGTACACCTTTGTCCAATGCTGCAGGCTGAGCAGCAGCTTTTTAATTTATTTTTGTTCTCCCTCTTGTTTTCTTTTTCTAATGTGAGGACTATATGATCTCGTGGAGGCATTAGTCCGCAATCTCTCTGTCATTCAGGGTTATTTCGGAGAACAAAGAGCATATCTGCGTATTTAGCTTTATCCCATTTTTCTTCCCTTCTTAGGAACAACACATTAATTGTAAAAGCGTGTCATAGTTTAGTGTTCCACCCTCACTGGGCCATTTGGCTTCATTTTCTAGCTTATAAAGCAGCCACCATTGGTTGCAATATTTGATTAGTTTCTTTGTATTCTCCGTGCCTCCTTGTCCCACTATATCTTTCCAGTGTGTTAATATACATCCCAAAGGGGATTTTTCATAAGGTTTACTTTTTCCTCCCCCCATTTCACTTACTTTCCCTCTACTCCATCTCTCGTATCATCATTATGCTCGTGTGAATAATAATACAATTTTTAGTTTGTCACTCGCTTTGTCCGTCTCCGGCTGTTTCCCTCGTGGGAGAACTGAACCACGGATTCAGACTCTGTACTCGTTTCGTGCGCAATTACACATCTCACTCACTCACAGATACCCTTTTACGATATCACACACTTCACTCGTCTCCGGCCGCTCTCCTTGCGGAGAACACGGAACCACGGATCAGAACGTCACACTTGCTCCGCAGCCGGGCTGTGTCTCACTCGCTTAAACACTCACTCAGTGATTAATCACACAATCGCACGTTTCAGGGCTAGCCCAGCAAACTTATACAAACATCAAAGGCCTTATTATATGCGCTGATGTTAGATGGTATAAACCTTGAATGGTATAAACTTTACGAAATACACGGTAGCAGATTTTACAACAGATAGCAGTATATAGAGATTTCAAATTGTCCCCCCCTGCTTTCTTACACCTCTCACCCTTTTCGGGGTGTAGGGCCAAGTGCAGCTGGAACGAAATGTCTTCTCTTGTTACTTACACAAAACATGGAACAAGAGGAACAACAGAACATTTACACAGCAGATAACAGACAATTACCAATCCAGCTATTGACCCTCCTGCAGCTGCCAATATTCCATAAGCCATATGACTGTGAGGTTGCGCTACTTTCCCACCCCTCTATGTCAGACTCAGTGTTCGGGCGCCTGAGTGAAGCGGCGAAACGGCACCTCGCCCTTTAGGGAAGTAGTGACAGCCTCGGAGTTTGCTCGATCTACCCCCAAGATCGCTAGCGGCCTGCCAGTCTCTGGTTCTTGCTGGCCCAGTCTCCGGATCTGGATTCCAGCTCACCAGTCTCTGATCCTCTAAGGCAGCAAACTCCCCCAGGGCCCTCCTTACCGCATGGCACCCGGCCCTTCCCAGGGACAACGCTGCACGCCGGACATCTCCACACGCTTTACCAGCAGCCCCATATGCCGGATGCCTCCGGCCACTCTTACCCGAACATACCGTTTGTCCGCGGCTCAGGAAGTCCTTGTCTGCCTCTGGGTAATTGGCTGAGGAGAGGAGGCTCCTCCGAGGAAAGTTCTCGGGGCGCGCCCAGGGGCGTCCGCTCCGCAGTCGGTTCCACAGTCGAGCAGAGAGTCTCCTGGCTGGCTCGCCAAAACTGACGTGCGGAAACAGACTCCACAACTTGGAAAGTTGTAAAGTAGGTATGTTTATTGCAGCGCTGGGTGCACGGGGGATCACTCCACCACAAACGTGCACACCCGCCGTAGCAGTTTTTCTTGTATTTATACAGACATACTCATCACCCCCTCCCCAAAAGGGCAGTCTCTCTCTCGGGAGATCATTTCCATAGCCCCTGCCTCAGGATCCGCCTCAGGCTCCTCCTTGACACGCCTCCTGGTGGTCATGGGCAGGGGTCTTTGGGATGAAGGCCGTAGGTCTTCCTCGCTGTGTGTTTTCACTTCTTCCCTAAAATTCCTGTTTTGGCTGGGCTTGCAGAGCCAAACCGTTTCCCAGCCTGGCCTGGCCTTGAGTGGACACCTGGTTGTCTCCTACTTGTTATTGTTTGAAGACAAATGTTAGTTCTTGTTAGTCCTTATCTCTCCTCTTTGTCTGTTTTTCTCCCTATGGGTCATGAGTTACAACCTTGCCATCATTTATTTTGTCTCTCTTACCGGCCTTCTTTTTGGGTAGTTAGTGTTTCAAAGCAGGGATTAGTATTTGATAACTTCTAACATTTCACAGAGCTATTTCACAGAGCTATGTATTTCCCAGAGTCTTATGCAGTCTTATGCCTATTCTTATACCTATCCATAGAAATAATAGCTAATATAGTCTTATGTAGTCTTATGCCTACTCCTATACCTATCCCCCTATCAAGTCGGTGGTCGCGATCTCCCCCTGCCGGAATTACCTTTTCCCCCAAGTCACTGCATGTTCACAGTTTAGAAAAACATGATAACAAAGTTTATGCAGTTTCTGCAGTTTCTGGGATGTTCCCTCCAAGGGCAGACAGTTCTTGATAAAGAGTCTCTGTTTTAATCACTGCTGACAGCTTCAAGGATGGACATCTTGTTAGTTTCTTTAGGTATGTGTAAATCACCTACTGCCACTGAACCCTTCATTAAACTGTTACACAACTTTAACCCCTTTATTGTTGGGTAACAATTCCCCCCTTTTCTTTATCCTTGCAAATTCTTTCGCAAAAATTCATATTGTTCATGTTTAAGAATTGTGAGTAGCACCCAAACTCTCCTAGTCAATTTGGTTAATTGGTGATAGGAGCTAAATAAGTAAAATCACATCCTGTGATAGTTACAAAATTACAGATACAAAGGTTAGAGTGATCATTCATATTTCTAGTAACGTTATCTACCAAAATGGAATTACAGGAAGTTCTCATGCAAACACAGCCATTACCTATATATACAAGTACAGTTTTAGGTTTTTCGTCAGGATGTATCTCAAAATGACAAACATTCTGTTCAGTGTCAAGACAGATGTCTTGAGCTCTGATGGTATTGCTTTCACAAATGAATCCTTGTTGCCCTTGCACAACACATGTGCTAATGTCAATTGTTTGCCATTTATTTTCACTCTTTCCTGCCCACACTCTGTGTTCCAAGGGTTATAGTGTAGTTCCATTGTGATTCAGTCCTAATGCAATGATTGGATATGTTGTGTATACCGAAGCATTGTGTATAGTTAACACAAAGGCTGTGACCATATCATTTTTGGGATCATAAGTAAAATTAACTAACTGCCACCAAGATTGGAATCTTTTTTCAAAATTATTTGCCTTATCCCATATCACTTTCCAAATCTCATTGGGTAAAGTGCCTTCTTCACCTTCCTTTATAATCATGGCTGTTGTGGATTGGATCCACAATTGAGCTTGGATGCAGCTGAGAGCTAAAGAGATATTGTTTTGGACTGCACCAAGTGCATCTATAATAGCATGACGGGTTAAACAATATCTGCTGTTGACTCATATTCTGAATTACGTAAGGTCCAATTTAAAAAAATAGAGTATTTAGCATAGGTGACGTTGTGCTAGGTGGACTTGTTGTGTTAGGGCTGGGAGTGATTGTTGTCACTGGTTCAATAATGCCCATTTTAAATTTAAATGTGAGTGCCATGTCACCTTTTGAGTATTCCAGAGACAGATTATAAAGACAGGCTGGGTTAATGTAAAATTGCTCCAGCATTTCAGTTTTTCATTTTCGAGGGCACAAAGATTCTTTGTGAGCACAGAATTATTGGTTCCTTCTACAGTAATTTGAGTCACTTTCTCATGGATGGTTCCATTGATCATTCGGCAACCTATTTGGATCCCTTCTCCGATTGTTCCCATCGAGAGGGGAGCCTCATTGTTCTTGTCCCAGCCCCACTCATGTTCTGAACAAAACTTTAGTCACTTCTCAGGCTTTGTTAGTCCGACAGGGAAATGCTTCAGGCCATCCGGAATAGGTATCTGTTAATACTAACAGATGTCTATACCCCCCTTTTCTAGGCAATTCCGAGAAGTCTTTTTGCCAATTTTGACTTGGAACACATCCTTTGCCAATATTGCCAAACTTTATCCAGTTGTCTACCTTTGAGTTATTCTTTAAACAGGTTTCACATCTACTAACCACATTTTTCACAGTTTGAAATAAACTTCGTGCTATTATTTGCTTAGAGAGAGAATTGTATAAAGCTTCTGTTCCCCAATGAGTTTTGCCATGCTCAGTTTTTATCAACATCCATAGTATTCTAAAGGGAACTATTATTCTTATTATTATTCCTAGTTATAACTATTATTGTTCTCTACTATTGCCCCTCCTGATGGATTAAACTTAGCTTTTAAATCTTTGATAAGCTTTTTATCTTTTTCATCATATTCTACCTTTTCAGGTAGTGATAAAGATTTTTCAGGGATCAAACTTAATACCTCACCTTGTTCCGCTGCTTGCCTCGCTTTATGATCAGCCAATTCGTTACCCACCTCCTTGTCAGTGTTACCTTTTTGATGTCCTTTACAATGCATGATGGCCACAGCTGTTGGAAGCTGGACTGCTTCTAAAAGTCGCAGTATCATATCGGCATGTTTAATACCTTTTCCTTGTGTGGTTAAAAGTCCTCGCTCTTTTCAGATCGCTCCATGAACATGTGCTACACCGAAGGCAGACTTTGAATCTGTCCATATATTTACTTGCAGCCCTTCAGCAAGCTCCAGCACTCTCACCAAGGCAATTATTTCTGCCCTCTGTGCAGACGTACCTTTTGGGAGAGATCTTGCTTCTATTACCTGATCAGTTGTTGTCACCGCATACCCGGCCATTCGGACTCCATTCTTCACAAAGCTGCTCCCGTCTGTGTACCAGGTATGATCGGCCTCTTCCAGTGGTTCTTCTTTCAGGTCTGGTCTACTCACATAGACAGTTTGAAGTGTCTCTATGCAGTCATGTACGATGGGGTCAGTTTCCGTAGTCGGTTCTGGAGTCTTGCAGATGGCCTCCTTTCTTTCATTTCTGAGTTGTCGTTGTCCCTTGGAAATCAGGTATCCCAAGTAGATCACTTCCCTCTGCAGGATTTGGGCTTTCTGTAATGACACTCGATAACCACTTAATCCAAGGAAGTTCAATAAATTCACAGTCCATTCTTTACACTCTTCTCTCTTTTCTGTAGCTATCAAAATATCATCCACATGTTGTAAAAGAATGCCATTGCCTGGAGGCCTTTCCCAAAGTTCCAATTCCCTTGCTAATTGGTTCCCAAAAATTGTAGGGCTGTTTTTAAATCCTTGAGGTAACACTGTCCAAGCGAGTTGAGTTTTATGTCCCGAATCGGGGTTTTCCCATTCAAAAGCAAATAGATTATGGCTTTCAGGGGCCAAGGTGAGGCAAAAGAATGCATCCTTTAAATCCAGAACTGTGAACCATTCATATGTTTCTTTCAGGCTGGTTAACAAGGTGTACAGGTTTGCTACTACTGGATACAGATCCTCCACAATTCTGTTTATTGCTCTTAAATCTTGTACTATTCTGTATTTCCCATCTGGTTTCTTTACTGGTAAAATTGGGGTATTATATTCTGACTCACATTCAAACAGTAACCCAAACTTTTGGAATTTTTCAATTGTTTCTTTTATGCCTTTTCGGTCTTCCAACCTTAAAGGATATTGTTTTATTCTAACCATACCAGAACCAGGTTTTACTTCCACTTTTATCGGTACAGCGTTCTTTGCTTTACCTGGAATCTCAGAAGCCCATACCCCTGGATACACTTGATCTAGGATTTCTTTAATCTCTGA
This sequence comes from Tauraco erythrolophus, assembly GCF_009769465.1. NCBI lineage: Eukaryota > Metazoa > Chordata > Aves > Musophagiformes > Musophagidae > Tauraco > Tauraco erythrolophus. Next base: position 6,982,249 of record NC_141497.1, read on the forward strand.
GGTACCCTTAGTTTGTTTTTCAATTTGGATTATAGCCAAACTTAAGACTTCAATTAATTGATCATCTTTTACTTTGAATTCTACCTCACCCTTTTCAAAAATTATTTGTGCTTCCAATTGCTCTAATAGGTCCCGTCCAAGTAAAGGTTCCAGAGATTCTGGTAAATAAAGGAATTGGTGAATCCCTACTTGTTTTCCAATCTAAAATTTAATTGGCTGTAAAAAGAAAGCCTTTTTCTGCTGGCCAGTGGCTCTTATTACAGTTACAAAATCATGATCTACAGGTGTTAGTTTTTGATTTAATACAGAATATGATGCACCCATATCTATTAAAAATTCTACCTCCTCATTCTGGTTCCCTAGCTTTAATTTAATCAGTGGCTTTACCAGGGTAGATTCCCCAGGTCCCCGTCATTTAGCTTCAGCAACCACCTCAGGCTTTAATTTAGGGCATTGCTTTCTCCAATGCCCTTGTTTTCCACAGTAGGCACACTAAATGTTGTTTGGAAACCCCCTCGAGATCCCCGGGGAGGCCCTCCTCTGCCTCTGCCTCCAGGGGATCCTTGGGGTCCTGCACTTTGTTGTTGTAATGCCGAGATTGTTGCTGTGGCTAATGCTCTACTTAATTTTCTCCTTTCATTGCTTTCTCTGTTCCTGTACACCCTCCGTGTTTCTTCAATTAATTTTTCTAAATCCCGCACTTCAGACTCTTTTAGTTTTTGGAGTTTTCTTCTAATATCTTCTGATGACTGGCCCAAAACCAACGATACCAATTGTTGCTGCCCTATTTCAGATGAGGGGTCTAAAGTAGTATATTTATGCATTGCCAATCGTAATCTGTCTAAGAATTCCGTGGGGGTTTCGGTTTGCCCTTGCTTTACAGCATAGAGTGCTGACCAATTTACAGCCTTTGGGATCGTGTTTTCTAATCCAAATTTTATCCAATTTTGATATTGCTTTAATGTGCGATAGTCTGTATTATCATGCGGATCCCAATGCGAGTCAGTCAGGGGAACACACGGATCGACTCCCCCTGCCAGCGTTCCGGCTGTAATTTGCACCTGCACATCAGTTTGGGCTTTTCTTAGAATTAACTGTTTCTCAGTTTCAGTCATTGCATTTAACATTACATATGTATCTTTCTAGTCCGAATCTTAAGTATTAATTTAAACCAATGCCAAAACAGGGTGGGGAGGGGGCTGCAAATTTATAGCACATTCCTTTTGCCACTCAGGATGATTTCTTAAAGTGAAAAAAATATCAGCATATACCACCTCATCCCATTTATAATTACTTCTGAGAAACAGCATCAATTGCAATAAAGTATTACAATTCCATTATAAGTATTATATATTATAGATATTATTATTCAGCCATTTTTCCTCATCTTCCAATTTATATAACAGCCACCACCAATTACAGTATTTGACTAAAGTTTTCTAATTTATGTTTTCTACTGGGGGACCCCCAATATCTTTCCAAGACACATCCTAACGGACTCTTTTATAAAATGTCCCCGCTCGGTTGGTTACCCATTATTTACTGGATTATTATTATCTCAGTCCTGTTGTTACCAAACAAACAACTAGAATTAAAATTATGCCTCCTAGATATAACCAATTATCATTAAAATAACACGTTCACTCTTATTTTCAATCACTTCGTCTATCTCCGGCTGTTTCCCTCGCAGGAGGACAGAACCGTGGATCAAGACTCCGCACTCACTTTGTACTAAAAGTACGTCTCAGTCACACACACACAGAGAACAAAAACAAGTTTTACAACTACAACCACAAAAAAAATCCAACCATACAAACAATTAATACAACTCTTAAAATCACACAAACAAACACATAGAATTCAATCATTAATATTTCAGCTTCCAGATGGTTTCCGGTGGGACTGGAACCCACAATTGTAGTCACTTAAGTGTTTTTAAGGCGCCTTTGGTGGGACTGGAACCCACAACTGTAACCAAAGTATACCTTTAAGGCACTGGCTGCCCGGTATACGCTGTCCTGCGCAAGTCTCAGCTTACGGAGAGCTACCCCGAGTGGGACTGGAACCCACAATTGTAATCGCTCCCATAACCAAAGTATACCTTTGAGACGCTAGCTGCCCAGTATACGCTATCTTGCGTACGGCTTACAGAGAGCTACCTTAATGGACCGGTCCTCAACCCAAAAGAATCAAAAAGAATACCTTTTCTGAGATGGAAGATGGTCCTTGTCTGTTTCCGCAGCGATCCGATTGAGGCGAGGAGTCCCTCCAGGGATATCACCGGGGGTGCCCAAGGGAGTCCTGTTCTCAGCGGGTCCTGCAGCCGAACAGAGAGGGTCCCATCTGGGTCACCAAATCTGATACCTGAAAAGGAAACTGAACTTTCCAAGACTTGTTTTGGAGTTTTAGAAAGCAGGTATTCTTTATTGCAGCGCTGGGTGCATGGGGGATTTCTCCTCCTAGCGTGCACACCGGCTTCTGGACAGAAAATTAGTTATACACTACAATCATGCATAATTCATAACATATTTACATATTCTTAAACAATTGGTTAATTTTCTCTTGCTTTTCATGTAAATTACTTTGCATGCTCAGTTTTCCTCCTCCGCCCCTTTCTTTTGGGTCTGGGGTGTAATTAGGGTAGGTGGTCCGTGAGTCGGTGGTCGCGATCTCCCCCTGCCGGAATTACCTTTTCCCCCAAGTCACTGCATGTTCACAGTTTAGAAAAACATGAGAACAAAGTTTATGCAGTTTCTGCAGTTTCTGGGATGTTCCCTCCAAGGACAGACAGTTCTTGATAAAGAGTCTCTGTTTTAATCACTGCTGACAGCTTCAAGGATGGACGTCTTGTTAGTTTCTTTAGGTATGTGTAAATCACCTACTGCCGACTGAACCCTTCATGAAACTGTTACACAAAACTTTAACCCCTTTGTTGTTGGTTAACATTACCATCTCGACTATGCCCAAGATTCCGCTGAGCAGGAGGGTGTCAATCAGCAGGATCATCGTGGATAAGGGAGGCAGGCACGGCACCTTCAGGGCGTCCCCTGTTTATCCACAAAGTGTGCTCTGTGGCCTCCTTCCACTCCGCTCTGAGTCATCTCTTTTATACCCTCAACAGTCTATGAAACAGAGCACTGACACAGCGTTGCTGCACGCATGGCCAGTGTGTGCAATAAGGCTGCCAGGTATGTGCTCTGCTGGCCAACAGCAGCTTTTGCGGATCGCAACATGTTGTTCAACGGCAACCCTCCCAGCTTCCTTTTCCAAAGTTCTGTACTCACAACTAAGTCGAGTTTGTAATTCTTTGTTATTAATTTGATACCAGTCAATTCTTTTCCTTCCAGTAGCTATGGGTGGAATCCATACACCTTCTGACTGGAAAAAACACACAAAGCATATATACAAGCAACTTTCACACGCGTAATATACCAAATAATAACAATCATAGAATCATAGAATCATAGAATGGTTTGGGTTGGAAGGGACCTCAAAGATCATCTCGTTCCAACCCCCCTGCCACGGGCAGGGAAATCCTCCACTACACCAGGTTGCCCAAAGCCTCATCCAACCTGGCCTTGAACACCTCCAGGGATGGGGCATCTACAACTTCTCTGGGCAACCTGTTCCAGTACCTCACCACCCTCAATGTAAAGAATTTCTTTCTTATATCTAACCTAAATCTGCCCTCTTTCAGTTTAAATCCATTGCCCCTTGTCCTATCACTACACACCCTTGGAAAAAGTCCCTCTCCAGCTTTCCTGTAGGCCCCCTTTAGGTACTGGAAAGCTGCTATAAGATCACCCCGGAGCCTTCTCTTCTCCAGGCTCAACAGCCCCAACTCTCTCAGCCTGTCTTCATAGCAGAGGTGCTCCAGCCCTCGGATCATCTTCGTGGCCCTCCTCTGGACTCGTTCCAGTAGCTCCATGTCCTTCTTGTGTTGGGGACTCCAGAGCTGAACACAGTATTCCAGGTGGGGTCTCATGAGAGCAGAGTAGAGGGGCAGAATCACTTCCCTCGACCTGCTGGCCACGCTCCTTTTGATACAGCCCAGGATACAGTTGGCTTTCTGGGCTGCCAGTGCACATTGCCAGCTCATGTTGAGCTTCTCATCCACCAGCACTCCCAAGTCCTTCTCCTCAGGGCTGCTCTCAATCCATTCTCCGCCCAGCCTGTACTTGTGCTTGGGATTGCCCTGACCCACGTGCAGGACCTTGCACTTGGCCTTGTTGAACTTCATGAGGTTCTCACAGGCCCATCTCTCCAGCCTGCCAAGGTCCCTCTGGATGGCATCCCTTCCCTCCAGCGTGTCCACAACACCACACAACTTGGTGTCATCTGCAAACTTGCTGAGGGTGCACTCAATCCCACTGTCCATGTCGCTGACAAAGATGTTAAATAGCACTGGCCCCAGTACTGACCCCTGAGGAACACCACTCGTCACTGGCCTCCACGTCACATTGAACCGTTGACCACAACTCTTTGAGAGCGACCATCCAGCCAATTTCTTGTCCATCGAGTAGTCCATCCATCAAAACCACGTCTTTCCAGTTTAGAGATAAGGATGTCGTGTGGGATAGTATCAAATGCTTTGGATAAGTCTAGGTAGACAATGTCACTTGCTCTTCCCCTATCCATCAATGCTGTAACCTCATCATAGGAGGCCACCAAATTAGTCAGGCAGGATTTGCCCTTAGTGAAGCCATGTTGGCTGTCACCAATCACCTTGTTTTCTATGTGCCTTAGCATAGTCGCCAGGAGGATCTGCTCCATGATCTTGCTGGGCACAGAGGTGAGACTGACTGGCCTGTAGTTCCCTGGGTCTTCTTTTTTCTCCTTTTTAAAGATGGGGGCTATGTATCCGCTTTTCCAGTCATTGGGAACTTCACCAGATTGCCACGACTGATGATATATATATCAATCCGATGATATTGTTGCGTGGGTCGTTCATTGTTAAGCACTGGAACTGAAAAGGCAAATCTAGGACAATCGTTAGGGTGTAAATAAATAAAAAGAAATTAAAAAGGTAAAAAAAACCCAGTCTTTTAAATCAATCACCATCAAATGCTAACATTCTGGAATCATAGTAGGATTTGGTACACCCAGTTGTAATGCACCCATTGGTGAAATGATTGCATTAATAGCTCTTAAATCTTTTAACATAAATCTCCATTTTCCTGATTTCTTTGGGATAACAAATATTGGAGTATTCCATGGGCTAGTGGAGGGAACTATATGTCCTAATTTGAGCTGTTCATCGACTAATTTTTGAGCCCACTCCAGCCGCTCACCTTTTAGTAGCCACTGATCGACCCAGACTGGCTTGCCAGTCAACCAGTCCAGCTTGAGTCAGGGATGGACATCAGTGACCTGTGCTAAAAGTTTGTGATTAGCCTCACATTCCACTGATTCAACAAATCCCGACCTCATAATGTACATGGGACAACAAAAACATATGGTTTCAAAATAGCTTGTTTGTTACCTGGGCCTATCACTAACAAGGTCTGTGCACTCTGCTGTGGGATCTGTGTTCCACCTACTCTGATCACAGCTGCCAGGGCTTGTATCGGAGGCCAAGAGCGCGGCCAGTCAGATTTTTTCACTATAGATACATCAGCCCCTGTGTCAACTAGGCCAGAAAAAGCCTTCCCATTAATGATTACTGTTAAAAGAGGCTGTACAGCTGTGACTTTCCGTGTCCAAAATTTTTTTGGTTGGCCTGTGTTGTGGGTTAGGACGAATCTCACACACAGCTGGTCACTCCCCCTCCCCCACCCCCAGGAATGAGGGAGAGAATTAAAGGATAAACGGGAAACCTGTGGGTTGAGATAAAAACAATTTAATACAGATGATTTAATACACAGTGTAGGTGCTCACCACCCCCTCGTATGCGAAGCCCGTCTCGTCCCGAAGCTGCAATCCCGGACGAACACGAGGCCCCGAAATAGAGAGGGGCAGAGAGAGAGATAGTACTCCGAGAGTGGGAGTACTGGAAGAGAGAGGGAAAAAAAAGGCAATAGAGCAAAAGCGCAGCAAGCGCAAAAGAGCAAAAGCAGCAAAAGCAGCAAAAGAGCCAAAGTGCAAAAACCCCTTCTTTCCGTCTGACCCTCGCTTTTATACTGGGCATGACGCTGCATGATATGGAATACTAATTGGCCAGTTTGGCCCTCAGTCTTAAGTTCCACCACAAATCACAAGAGGAATCGTGGCCCCCTTGTCCTGGCTATGCTCCCCCCTTATCCTGCCGTGCTTCTGCACTCCGGCACACTGAAAAGTCCTTGGAGTTTCACGTCCAACCACAAACATCAGCTTGCTATCAACATTCTTCTCAGAGCGAGCCTCTGAGTAAAACCAAAACACGGAGCTCTTCTAGCTGCTAAAAAGAAGAGCTAACACTGTCCCAGCTAAAACCAGGACAGCCTGTACTACCAAATGCTCCTATACTGCTATGTTACATGATGGAGGTGATATGGTGCTTCGAGGCATCAAAAGCAATTGGACTATTCTTTCTCCAGCTGGAATAGTGCATGGTGGTGAGGGAGTCTATGGCATGATTTTTTTTTTTTTCTTTTTTTCTCAGCTTCAATTACCCTTGGGAGTACAAACAATCCTGATTTCGTGGTGGATGATCGTCCCAGCAATACTGCACATAATCCTTGTGGTATAGGACCAAAGACACCAGTAGGAATTAAATGCACCAACGTGTCAGTGATTACTGTTGATTGAAACATTTCGCTGCCAATACCTCTGCTTTATAGTGTTCCGAGCCCACATTGTGACACGCCTTTATTAAATCTGCAATTGGTTTTGCCCGATTTCTAATAGGATCAAGAGCTCGCTGGCAGTCTGCATTAGCGTTTTCAATCGCCAGCTGGAATAACAACACTTCTGCAGTAGGTGGATTTCCTATTTTTCTGTGAACTGTCGTTTGCAGCTGATCAAGGAAATGCTCATAAGGTTCCTGTGCTCCCTGCCGAATGGAAGCAAAGGAAACCTCCCCTGTCCCGAGATCAGGGACACGTCTTAATGCTTTCTTAGCCAATTCAGTCAGTTGTTGGAAAGCCACTTGCTGTAACCCTGCCTGTGCCTGATCTTGACTGATGTGTGACATTTTATCCATCCCAAAATGTTTAGCCATTGGAGCTAGATCATCTTTTCATTGATTTAAGAAATTTAACACCTATAAGGCTTTAGCTATTCTTTCGTTGGGAGATTTCCCTATCATTCCCCCTTCTTGTTTTAAAAGCATATTTTCCAAAGTACCATGTGCACGTTTTATGATGGCTTGCCCAGTAGGATTGTAAAGAATACCAGTAACATGCTCAATACCTCATGATGACAAAAATATGTGTGTCTGATAAGAGGTGTATGCCAAAGCTTCTGCAAGCGTAAACCATGAGGATTAACACCATCCATTGGTGGCATGATCATATTTTGACAGCTACTACACAATTGTACGATTGAGCCAAATTGTCACCTAATGGCATTAGCATTCTGATGGTAGCAGTCATGCGAGATTTGTGCCTGCATTAATGAGTTCGGTACCAGAGCTGCACTCGAGAGGCTCAGCTCGCCTGTTCCCTTCTGCTATAGGCCCTGGCAGCGTGGTGTGCGCTCGCAGATGTACAATGGAATATGCATGTTTACGGTTTTGCAACACTGATATTAACTGTTGAAATTGCTGGAACATAAGAGGATTAGTTATTTCCCGCGATGCCGATCGAGATGATGCAAGTTATAAGTGTTGGATGTGCTGCCTCTTGGTGAAACCTGGGCCACGGGCAGCGGCGAAGCGGCCGCTCTCCAGGTGCGGCCTACGGCGGGGCCGGGGGCTGGGGGGTGGGGGAGGCGGCAGCGGCGGCGGGGGGGGTCAGCCCTCCCTCGCCTCAGCCAGCCGGGGGGGCGGGGTGGGGACGACGACCCAGCCTCCCTGTAACGGCCGCCCTCCTTGTTGTTGTTGTTGCCGCCGCGGCTCCGGCCGCTCGCGCTCTGTGACCGCCGCCGACCCCTCCCGCCGAGGGGGACCATCAGCTGCAACAGAACCGGCACAGCGGGGCACGCAGCGCGTCTCCGTCCCCTCCAGCCGCGGTTCACTCCCGCACACGAGCGGCAGCGCCGAGGCAGACGCCGCGCCCTTGGTCCCGGCCGGCGGCGGCAGCGGCGTTCGCGGGGCGCCGCCGGGCGCGGTGAGCGGCGCGGCTGGCGGGCGTGCCGATATATCAACATCGTTGGAAGGGGCGGGAGGGGGAAATAAGTCTGGCTCTCTTTCGGGGCCCTGGATCAAAAGGATTCGATGATGACTTTTCCAGGCCGGCAGCTCCACACAGTTCCTCTGCCGGTGGGGCCGTGAGGGAGGCGGGACCGGGGCTGCCGGCGCTGTGGGGGCTGCCGGTGCCATCGGGGCTGCTGGCGCTGCCGGTGCCGCGGGGGGAGGCGGATGCCGACGCCCCCTCGCCCCCACTCTCTCCCGCCGCGCCCTTCAACGCCTCGAACACAGCGCGCCAGGCTGTCAGCTGTCGCTGTGCAGCGGAGTCCCCACGGGTGGCTGCATCCCAAAGTTTAACATCTGTAGTGTCCCAACTCCTTGTCATATATATATTTGAAGAGTTTGCCTCCGGTACATGGGCCGATACCCAAGCCAGGAATTTTATCAAGTCAGTGCTGTTGACAGTGCCATTCTGTTTCTCTAGCACTTTTGTCAACACCTTAAATACAGACTTATGTTCTGTTAAAGCCGTGCTTCCCATCATTCCTAGTCACTTATCTCCTCCTGTTGAGGTAGTTGTCGCTTTTTCTCTTTTGTTTCCTCTTTCTTTTCTCTTTCGGTTCCTATTTCTTCGTGTCTCCCGATATGGAAGACCCCATCGTCCCTGGCTGCGCACCTGCCTCCCCGCAGGAGTCACTGGTCCAGACTCTTCAGCTCTCATATCCCGCTGTTAATTTCGTTCCGGACCGTTCAGCTCTTGACCACCAATTCGTCCAGCCAGGCTCCGCCGTCGTTCGCTCACACACCGCAACTCAAAGGCCCTTCAGTCGACTTGAATATCAGGTCCCTGTTCGGGCGCCATTTGTGGCGGGTTAACGCACGGACTCCGTAGATGTGATACCAGAGACCTTTATTACAATTTACAAGCAGCTTTTATAGATTATTTTTCCAGCCACGATGTGTCCACGCGCCCTTTGCTTAGTTACAACCAGTAGTGCACGTGCCTGTTTTAGCTTTACTATTGGCTATGCGTAAAAAAGCATTATTTTCTATCTGCTAAGCTGAATGTCAGCTTCTCACACTCCCCATGCCAGCTTCTCACACTCCCTTTTCCTTTTTATCAGCATTCTTCCTCTTTATCGGTGTTTCCCAACTTCGTCAAGAACACAGGCTTAAATCATCAAGGTCAAACCCCAACTGTAATTGTGTGTATGATTCCACACTAAGACCTTTGTTCGCCTTTGAGAAAGGTGAATCCCATCCGGTGCCAGTAAGGCTGGTGCCATGTGGCCCATCTCATTGTCAAAAAAGCCAAAATTGTGGCGATGACACCAGCCATGGAGCCGCTGTTAATAGACTGGACACATCTGCTTCTTCCAGTGTCACTGCTCGCAACTGGAAGGAGAGAAGAAAAGATAACCTGTGCCCCAGATCTCCTTACCAGCTGTCCCAGGGCCCTGAAATCTCTTGATCGTCCTTGGACTCCGCGTTTCAGCCTCATCACTTCCCACATGGAAGAGCAATAATGGGTAGTAGTCTGAGGGCTGTACCAGGCTAGGAAGTTTCCTAGTCATGTCTTTAACTTGGGCTCCAGGGAGGCAGTAGACTTCCTTAAGAGGAGGGTCAGCCCGGCATATTGGTCCTTCTGTTCCCCTCAGGTGGGAGTCGCCTACAACTATTACCCTTCTTTTCTTCTTTGTGGAGGTGGTTGTGATACAATGGGTAGTCCTCTCTGACCCTGGCAACACCTCCAGTGCAGATGGACCATCAGCCACGTCATCCATGGATGGACCATCAGCCACGTCATCCATGGATGGACCTTCCACCTCCAGAGCTTCATACCTGTTGTGCAGAGGCACCTGGAAAGGCGAGGTGGGTAAGGAGAGGTGTCATGATTTAGCCCAGCCAGTAGCTGAGTAACCACGCCGCCGCTTGCTCACTCCTCCCCCTCCGAGGGATGGGAGGAAAAAATCAGCAGAAATAGAGTAAAACACATGGGTTGGGGTAAGGACAGTTTAATAGAACAGTGCAAAACGACGAGAAAAGAGTAATAACAACAACAATATTGATAAAAAGAGAGCAGTGCAAAAGGAGTGGTACCAATGCTCACCATGCTGACCGCAGAACCGGGAAGCCAGAACCCCCGCACAGCCCAGCCCATTTACAATCTGCGAAGATGTGAAAAAGCCCCTCCCTCGGTGAACTCCCGCAATATATAGTCTCTGGGCATGATACATATGGTATGGAATAGACCTCTGACTAATTTCGAATAGCCCTCTGTCTGCGCTGCCACATCCCTTCTGCTGAGTGCTGAGCACTTCACCTTCTGCCATGTGAACACCATAGCTGAGCCCCTTCTGAGAGGGTGACAGCCACCAGCTAAACTCACCTCTCAAGCTGGCAGCCTGACTGCGCCCTTCCCCTGGGCCCTTCCTCACAAACTGCCAGGCAAATTGCCACACCATGGCCTGTTTGTCCGCTCTGTTGGCAGCACTCCTGGTCGCTCGCACTCCCCAGGCTGTTTTTTGTAGAGGTGGGAGTGACCGCTGTTGCTCTGGCACCGCCCAGGCCACGTCAGTGTCTCCCACAAGGGATCCCAGCTCATGGGAGGTTTCTTCTCTTTCCTGGCATTTTCTGGCTTTTTCGGGAAAAGCCCCTGTGCGCCAAGATCTGCTGCTCCGCAGCGAGTTGGACCAGCTCCGGCACAGCTCCCTTCGGTGACTGACTGAATTCCAACTTTATGCTCCAGTGCTTGCTACCTATTGCATACTTTTGGATACGCCAATATTTTAATAGATTTCTATTCTGATGGCTAGGTGAATGCCTGAGGATTGAGTAGAGAGAAAAAAAATCTATTCCTGTATGTGGCAGTGACAAGATAAGGGTTAACTGCAGTAGATGTACTTCAGCGCATTGATAGCTGAGGACAGAAGAACATCAGTGCTTTTCCTGATAGTGTCTAACAGCAGAATGGAGATTTCTGGTTCTTCTGTGGCTCTTGCAGATTTTACCTGACAGCCCAGATTCACAGGAGGGACAAATGTAGCCCTCTGCCAGTCTGGCTTTAGCCTGGTGTCCCAGTGGTACAAGCTGCTTTAGATTTATTATTAAGTCAGTATACAGAGGGAAGCAGTTATTGTCATCTTTGCTCAGAAAATAGTTTTATTCTGTAAATCACACTTTTCCAGAGTGGTTCCTGAGCCTGAGAAGCAGGACTTTCTCTATGGGCTCATGAGTGTCCTCCTGCTCAGTGTCTTAGAATCATAGAATGGTTCGGGTTGGAAGGGACTTCAAAGACCATCTAGTTCCAACCCCCCTGCCATGGGCAGGGAAACCCTCCACTACACCAGGTTGCCCAAAGCCTCATCCAACCTGGCCTTGAACACCTCCAGGGATGGGGCATCCACAACTTCTCTAGGCAACCTGTGCCAGTGCCTCACCACCCTCACAGTGAAGAATGTCTTCCTTATGTCTAATCTAAATCTCCCCTCTTTCAGTTTAAATCCATTGCCCCTTGTCCTATCACTACACGCCCTTGTAAAAAGTCCCTCTCCAGCTTTCTTGTAGGCCCCCTTTAAGTACTGGAAGGTGCTGGAAGATCACCCCGGAGCCTTCTCTTCTCCAGGCTGAACAGCCCCAAATCTCTCAGCCTGTCTTCATAGGTGAGGTGCTCCAGCCCTCTGATCATCTTCGTGGCCTCCTCTGGACTCGCTCCAACAGATCTGTCACAGAAAATCGGGACAGAAACTCTCTAACACATTTTGCAGTGTTAGAAAGCAGCATTACTTTATTGCGGTGCCGGGTGCATGGGGGATATCTCCTCCTGGCATGCACACCTGGCCTCTGGACAGAAACTTAGTTATACACTACGATCATGCATATTCATAACATGGTTACATCTTCATTGTTATTCTCTTAAACAATTGGTTAATTTTCTCTCGCTTTACATGTAAATTACTTTGCATGCTCAATTCTCTTCCTCCGCCCCTTTCTTTTGGGTCTGGGCTATGTTTAGGGTAGGTGGTCCATGAGTCAGTGGTTGCGATCTCCTCCTGCAGGAATTACCTTTTCCCCAAGTCACTGCATGTTCACAGTTCAGAAAAACATGAGAACAAAGTTTATGCAGTTTCTGGGATGTTCCCTTCAAGGGCAGACAGTTCTTTGATAAAGTCTCCCTTCTAATCACTCCCAGCAGCTTCAAGGATGCTCATCTTGTTATATTCCTTAGGTATGTGCAAACTGCCTGCTAAACCCCTCATGAAATTCTTACAAAAGTTTTAACCCCTTCATTGTTGGATAACAGATCCATATTCTTCTTATGTTGTTCATGACGTTCTCAGAGGCCCATCTCTCAAGCCTGTCAAGGTCCCTCTGGATGGCACCTCTTCCCTCCAGCGTGTCCACAACACCACACAGCTTGGTGTCGTCTGCAAACTTGCTGAGGGTGCACTCCATCCCACTGTCCATGTCTCCAACAAAGATGTTAAATAGCACTGGTCCCAGTACTGACCCCTGAGGAACACCACTCATCACTGGCCTCCACGTGGACATTGAACCGTTGACCACAACTCTTTGAGTGCGACCATCCAGCCAATTCCTTATCCATCGAGTGGTCTATCCATCAAATACATGTCTTTCCAGTTTAGAGACAAGGATGTCGTGCAGGACAGTGTCAAATGCTTTGCACAAGTCCAGGTAGACGATGTCAGTTGCTCTTCCCCTATCCATCAATGCTGTAACCTCATCATAGAAGGCCACCAAATTAGTCAGGCATGATTTGCCCTTATTGGAGCCATATTGGCTGTCCCAAATCACCTCCTTATTTTCCATGTGCCTTAGCATAGTTTCCAGGAGGATCTGCTCCATGATCTTGCCAGGCACAGAGGTGAGACTGACTGGCCTGTAGTTCCCTGGGTCTTCTTTTTTTCCCTTTTTAAAGATGGGGACTGTTCTTCATTCTCCTTCTGTAGTGCTTGACTCTTCCTATTCAGCTTGCATGGAATCTCAGCATTTAAAGATGCTGAATTATATTTGGTGAATATTTTTCCTGTGCACATTTACAGTTAAGAGAATTAATGGAAAAACAGTATACATCCATGTAATTAAACATAGGTGTGAACTACGTGGGTAAAGATTATCAAAGGCCAGTCATTTGCCTTTGGTTGCCTCTTTGTCAACCTTCGTTCTCTCTGCAGTATTTTGTCTTATTGGTACTACTTCTTGGCCCTTTCTTTTTCTTTAGAAAGCAGTATGTGGTTCCAGGGCTTATCAACCTGTGCACCACTCTAGTTCATGCAACTATTAAAGTCGCTTATTGTCTGCAGGCAACAAATGGTGACTTACAAAATGTGTATGGTGTTTGAGAAGTAAAGACCCAAAAGATGATATTTAGATTGAACGAGTGTAGCAGTTATGATAATCTTAGTGCTGTATTGCTTTAGTCTCTATTTTTCAGTTGTCATCTGTCTTACGCTTATTTTTCAACTCAGAATTCCTGTTTTTTCCTCCTATGCATGTATTATGCTTATTTACTGTGAAGTTGCAACATTTATCACTGTTGGAGGAAAAAGATGTCTACATTTCTTTACCTGTTCTTGCAGTTGCAAAGAAAGGCCATGTTAGAAGCTTTTTTGCTTTCTAAGTAGTCTCCTGCACTGTGCTTGGGAGGGCTGTAGGCAGGGGAATCATCATTCAACTGCTGTTACCTAGACTGAAATTTCTGTATCTGCCTTCCTGATAACTACCTCGCTTTTGAAACCTTAAATTTCCATTGTCAGAGCCTGTAGGACAATTGATAAATCAAACCTACATACACATGTTAATTATATCTTTAAGCAAGATTTTTAATTGTAACTTAAGATCTTTAATTGTAACTTAAGCAAGTTTAAAAATTACCTTTGGAACATAGGTGTTCAATAGAGCTTAGTCTCCACTAAGTCTTTCATAGTACCTTCCAGCTCTTTCATTTTGTGTTTCTACTTTTTTCTACGTTATCATTTTTTATAAGATATTGTGGTTTGATCTCTTAGATGTTTTAGTAGGATTTTTCACAAATACTGCAGATAGCATGATTAGAGTCACTGTATCCTAATGTCTGTTTCATCACCTCCTAGGGTGAGCTGTATGTCTTGGAAGAGCTGCTTGTTGCTTGTGTTATGTAAAATAATAAATAATTTATAATGCTACCTGAAAATATATGCTTTGGTGGAGAAACATACATGGAAGTGCTTGACAGGCACTAAATTGAGACATAATTAAAATAATTCCTTTAAGATGTAGAAGAATAATTTACTTTATTTGATTATTTATTTTTTAAAAAAGTGGAGGAGCTTTTCAGTGAGTCTTTGCTTTACTCCAGAGTATTATTTACCCACTTTAGGGAATCCTTAACTGACAGATCAATGTGAGCCATAATGGAGATCTGCAATATGATTCTGCGAATACTTAGCTATTTTACTGAAAGCAATTTTTCCTAATGTACTGCTTTGTTGCCGATACCAGCACCTGCTCCAGTAAAGAATCACATGAAGCTTTGGATCATGTGACTCTTTCCTATTGTCTATCATAATGAAAAAGCATTTTGAAAGGATTAATGGATTTCATTCACCCCCTTAGAAAGCCGAAGATGTTGCAATGTACTAACAAATGCCAGTTTTGAGTGTAGCTTTGAAGATACATGTATGCATGGAATTTCAAAGAACTGCATCTATATACTGATCATAGTAATTTAGCATTAGTGTTTGATGCTATGAATTGATACAACCTCTGCAAGTTATTTTGTTTTCAAGCAGAGACTGTTGACTTCTATCATGTGGATTCTACCTGCTTTTCCAATTTTGGGAAATGAAAAATTGCATGAACAGAAGCAGCTTGTGTCAACATTCATCTTCTCAATGTAATTGAGTATTTCTGCAGTGAATAATTAATGATAATCTGCTTTGCAAGACAAATGTGACAGTGACCTGCTCTCTGTGGTAGTAGAATGGTGGGGCTTTGCATGATGCATGCTTTCATTGTTTGTATTAAACTACTTGCATGTGTCTGCTGTGAGCTGGTGTGATGGTTTGATGTGGGGGTTCTGGTGGCAGGAGAGGGGATTTGATCCCTGTGACTTCCCTGGTTTTGGAACCGGGTCAGACCCGGTTCTGGCCACCAGATCGGACTCCCATCCCCCTCGGGGTTGAGCCAATCCATGCCTCTGCAAATTGCCCTATTTTAGTTGGGACAAAGGAACCGGAAAAGATGCTTTGCCCGGCAGTGAGGAGAGAAGGGAGGAGGGCACTGCCCCCGTTCCCCGGCTCCCAGCCGAGCAGCTGCCCGTGCCAGGCCGGCGCCACCTGCTGAGGATGGCCGCAGCGGAGCCGCCTGGGGAACTCAGGGAGTGCCCCGCTCCCGGGGTGCCCACTGGGCCAAGTTCACCCAGAGAGGACTAAGATCTGAGAGAAATGGCCGCACAGACACTGGGTCAGTGAAGATGGAAAGGGACGAGGTGTGCCGGAGCTGAGTTTCCCCTGCAACCGGTGGCGAGACAGCAGTGGCCCCCCTGCAGCCAGGACGGACTCGGTGGAGCAGAGACCCACTCGCAGCCCGTGGAGAAGCCACGTCGAAGAAGAGATGCCTGGGCCTGAGGATGGTCGTGGAGAATGGGACGCATGACAAGACAGAGACGCATCTAGAGTCCGTGGGATGACCCATGCCGGAGAGAGTGGCAACAACTCCCTAAGAATCCGAGACTGTGGTAAAAGCCCGCACCGGAGCAATCCAATGGGGAAGGATTGCATCCTACGGGTAGGACTCACGCTGGAGAAGTTTGTGGATTTTTCCTTGTGAGTAGGGGATCCACTGGAGCAAGGGAAAATGGTGTAAGGACTCCTACTCCTTTAAGAAAGGAGCGGCAGTAACAGCATGGAATTAACTGACCTGCACTCCCCCATTCCTTGTCCCCCTTTGCCACTGGGGGAGGAGGTAGAGCTGGGAAGAAAAAGGAAAGCTGGGGGGAAGGTGGTGTTTTTTAAGATCTGGGTTTGTTTCTTTTTATCCTCTCAAGTAACCGGTTTTGTTACCTTTTGTCCTTTTAAGTAACTGTTAATAAATTGCTTTGCTTTGAGAAAGCCGAGTCTGTTTTGCCCGGGACCATGGTTGGTGGGTGCTCCCTCTGTTCTTGTCTCAACCCTCAGTCCTTTTATTATATTTTTCTCCTCTCCACTTCACTGAGGAAGGAGTGAGAGAGCGGCTGTGTGGAGTTTAGTTGCTGGATCGGCCTAAACCACGACAGCTGGATGACTTATCTCTGCATCAGTTGTAAAGCAATACTTGTTTTCTGGTTCTTCTGACAAATAAGTATTCTTGAGAAGTTGTGGCTGCCCCATCCCTGGAGGTGTTCAAGGCCAGGTTGGATGAGGATTTGAGCAACCTGATCTAGGGGAAGGTGTCCCTGCCCATGTCAGGGGGGTTGGAACTAGATGATCTTTAAGGTCCCTTCCAACCCTAACCATTCTATGGTTCTATGATTGATTTAATTTTCTTTTTTTCCCTTTGGCTACTAAATCATAATTGTCTGAGACAGTTTTGTGAACATGATCTGTAAATGCACACGCTTTGGATTTGTGTTATGTGCTGTTTGGTCTGCTGTTTAATCTGCTGGATTTGCTCCTTGGTTGCAAATAGTTAAAACTGCCTAAATGCTTTTTGTCTGCAACGTTTTATTGATAGAGTTTGCAAGCTGATAGCTGTATACAGCTGTCTTGTATACAATCCAGAAGCATGGATAAACTGTTTAGTGGAACTATTAATCACAAGCTGTCCTGGTTTCAGCTGGAACAGAGTTAGCTCTTATTTTAACAGCTAGAAGAGCTCCATGTTTTGGTTTTAGTCTGAGACTTGCTCTGAGAAGAACGCTGGCAGCGCACTGATGTTTATAGTTGACACTGAGGCCTCAAGGACTTTTCAGCCGCCGTCTTCTTGCCAGTGTGCAGGAGCACAGCAGGATAGGGGGGAGCACAGCCGGGACAAAGGGCCCACAACTCCCCATATGATTTGAATTTAGATTTAGGATTGAGGGCCAAATTGGCCAATGAAGTATTCCATATCATGTAGCGTCATGCCCAGTATAAAAATGAGGATCAGCCGGAAAGAAGGGCCTTTGCTCTTCTGGGGCTCTCACTCTCGGACTCTCAGAGTGCTATCTCTGTCTCGCTCTCTCTTTTCGGGCCTCTCGCTCATCCAGGATTGCGGTATCGGGGCTTATCTCTTTTGGGATCGTTAATTCGGGATGAGGCGGGCCTCGGTCAAGGGGTGGTGAGCAATTACATCGTACATGACTCATTTGTATATATTTCATTCATTCATAGATTTCATTCATAGATTTCTAGGTTGGAAAAGACCTTAGAGATCATCGAGTCCAACCGTCCCTAATCCCCATTAAACCATATTGCTAAGTAGATCATCCACCCTATTCTTAAACACATCCAGGGATGGGGACTCAACCACCTCCCTGGGCAGCCTATTCCAGTGGCTGACAACCCTTTCAGAGAAGAAATACTTTCTAACATCCAACCTGAATCTCCCCTGACTAAGCTTATACCCATTTCCTCTTGTTCTATCACCCATCACTAATGTAAAGAGCCCTTCCCCTACCTCCCCACCATCCTTTCTCAAGTATTTGTAGGCTGTAATCAGGTCTCCCCTCAGCCTCCTCTTCTCCAGGCTAAACAGCCCCAACTCCCTCAGCCACTCCTCATAAGTTTTATTTTCCAGCCCCTTGACCAGTTTAGTCGCCCTTCTTTGGACTCGCTCCAGGAGCTCAATATCTCTCTTAAAGCGAGGGGCCCAAAACTGGACACAATATTCCAGGTGCGGCCTCACCAGTGCCGAGTACAGGGGCAGGATCACTTCCCTATTCCTGCTGGTTACACTATTCTTGATACACGCCAGTATCCCATTGGCCTTCTCGGCCACCTGGGCACACTGTTGGCTCATATCAAGCTGGTAGTCAACCAACACCCCCAGGTCCTTCTCCGCCAGGCTCTCCAGCCACTCTTCCCCAAGCCTATAGCGATGCTTGGGGTTTTTATACCCCAAGTGAAGGACTCTGCACTTGGCCTTATTAAAGCTCATGCCATTGGCCTCAGCCCAACGATCCAGTCTGTTCAAATCCCTCTGAAGAGCCTCCCTACCCTCGAGTCAGCTCTCCCAAAGTCCAGCTTGGCCGTTTTAGTGCTCCCCCTCCTAACTTCCCCTAGAATTGAGAATTCTATTATCTCATGGTCACTATGCCCCAGGCGTCCTCCAACCTTCACATCTCCCACAAGCCCTTCTCTGTTCACAAACAGCAGGTCTAGAGGAGCACCTTCTCTAGTCGGTTCACTGACCAGTTGTGATAGGAAGTTGTCCTCCACACTCTGCAGGAATCGCCTAGACTGTTTCCTGTCTGCCATGCTATACTTCCAACAGACATCAGGTAGGTTAAAGTCACCCATAAGGACAAGGACTAGTGAGCGCGAGACTTCCCCCAGTTGTTTAAAGAATAGTTCATCAGTCTCACTGTCCTGATAGGGTGGCCTGTAGCAGATTCCCACTACAATATCCGCCTTCATAGGCCCCCCTTTGATTTTTACCCACAGACATTCTACCAAGTCATCCCCAACATTTAACTCTAAACAGTTTAGACCTTCCCTTACATACAGGGCAACCCCACCACCCCTCCTACCTCTCCTATCCCTCCTGAAGAGCTTGTAGCCATCCATGGTAGCGCTCCAATTATACGAGTCATCCCACCATGTTTCAGTGATGGCAACTATGTCATAGTTTCCCCGGATAACAAGGGCTTCCAGTTCCTCTTGTTTATTGCCCATACTGCGTGCGTTCGTATAGAAGCACGTAAGTTGGGCTTTCGACCCCACTGCACCCCTAGAGGGGGAAGCTTTATTTCCTGAGCTGTTATTTTTGGGATTTTCTTTAACCTCTAGGCAACTTGTGTGTTGCTCCTGACTACACATATCACCCCCTACTATCACTGAGGCAGCAGGCCGAAGGCACCTGCCTACACTCCTTTCATCAGACACTGGAGGGCCGTCCTCGGCTGTTAATCCTCTAAGTCTGACAATACCCCCCACCCCCTCCACATCTACATTTATCATTGTACATATATGTATATATTCATATATTAGTAGCAGTAGTAGTAAACTTTTCTTATCTCAACCCATGGGTCTCTTTCCCTTTTCTCCTTTAATTCCCTTCCTCATCCCCGGGGGGTGGGGGAGGGTGAGTTAGCAACTGTGTGGAGTTTAGTTGCCAGAGCGGCCTAAACCACTACAAGGGGCTAGGATGCTAGTGTTATCTTGATAGTCCAGGAGTATCCTTTATTCTTCAGGATGGGGGCTGTCCTTCTCATAGAATCATAGAAAGGTTTGGGTTGGAAGAAACCTTTAAGATCATCTAGTTCCAACCCTCTTGCCACAGGCAGGGACACCTTCCACTAGATCCGGTTGCTCAAAGCCTCATCCAACCTGGCCTTGAACACTTCCAGGGATGGGGCATCCACAGCTTCTCTGGGCAACCTGGTCCAGTGCCGCACCACCCTCAGAGTGCAAAATTTTTTCCTTATATCTAATTGAAAACTCCCGTCTTTCAGTTTAAAGCCATTGCCCCTTGTCCTATCACTACACGCCCTTGTAAAAAGTCCCTCTCCAGCTTTCTTGTAGCCCCTTTAGGTACTGGAAGGCTGCTAGAAGGTCTCCCCGGAGCCTTCTCTTCTCCAGGCTGAACAACCCCAACTCAGTCTGTCTTCATAGGAGAGGTGCTCCAGTCCTCGGATCATCTTGGTGGCCCTCCTCTGGACTTGCTCCAACAGCTCCATGTCCTTCTTCTGTTGGAGACCCCACAGCTGAACGCAGTACTGCAGGTGGGGCCTTCTTACAATGAGCTGGGGTCCTTTAGTCATGCTTACTTAACCATGACTATACAGTATACAATGTAAACTATACATACTAAGAAAGTTAATACAATTTCATACTATAAAGACTAATTGGTACAATAGTTAGGGAATGAGATTTTCCAACAGTCTTACATTCTGTTTCAGGGTTTTTCTTCTTCTTTGCCATGCATGGGCCATTTTACGTTAGCCTTTAGGGAAATATTTTTCTTCCAGTTCCTCAGTATCTGCTTCTGTTTCACTCGCGAGGACATTTGTCAAACTTAACATTTTTAGATATTTTTCATGCTATTTTAATCAAGAGATGTTTTTAATTTTTTGCGTTATTTAATTAGTTACTGTTGTTTTCTTCTCTCTTGCTTTCAGCATATCATCTTGTTTTATGTAGACTTGTTCTTTGTCAAAAATAATTTCAGTCTAGTGTAAAGAATATTTCTTAAAAAGTCTGGAACAAGCAAAAAAATTTATAGCAGTAATTATCTGTTTTTCTATGATCTCTACTTTTTTTGTTGCTTTTAAAACTAAAATAGCACTATTTGAATGATTGTAAGGATTAACTGAGGCTGTTGATTGATTGTCTTCAAACTGAACCATGTTAATCCCTTGATTAATTGTAGAGTACTGTAGTTTTTTTGAATGCTATGTTAAAATTGCTTGGTAGGGATTACATATACCAAAATAATGGAAATGTTACCCCTTTTTTGAACCCTTAAATATATGTTGTCTTACTCTTTTGGAGGCACATAAGTTGCAGATAACTACTTTTTCCCAGATTATTATAACAAAAAATAGATTCATGGTAACTTTACAGATATTACATCAACATCTTAAACTTGCAGACACAATCTGAGTTATTAACCTCCTGCTGCTTCCTGACAAGAAACAAATGGGCTGGTTTTAGAGGAGATGACATTAAACTTGCTTTCATGATTTATTTTTTTTAAAAAAAAGCTTCAGCACTCTATTTTTGTGTGTGGTTTGTTTTTTAGACTGAATCTGGCTATGGATCAGAGTCAAGTTTACGACGCCATGGCTCCATGGTATCTCTTGTTTCTGGAGCAAGTGGGTACTCTGCAACATCCACCTCTTCGTTCAAGGTTAGTGAATAACATTTTCTTAGTATTGGTGTGTAAATAACACACACAACTGGAAAGGAAATAAGCTATGTGAAGACTTATTCATACAATTATAGGAAAAAAACCCAACCCAAATCTTTAGTTTATTATAAGTGCTAGTAATTCATCATGTGATGATGAACAGATCGTACAGGAAGCTTTTTAATGCCTCTATGCAGTTGTCCCTCTTAAACTATGGTGTCATTTTCGAATGGCAAGAAAATCAAACCTGTGGGAGGATTTAACTTTTCCTAGTGTACTTCTGAGAACATCAGGGCTTCTAAATGAAAGGAAATGCCGATTCTGTGGCTTACAAATTTGATTAATACTGATTGACAAATGATGACTTTCCTTGTTTCATGTGTATAATTTAACATTTGAACTTGGGTGGGCTGTACTTCTGGGAGAGCAGAAGAGCAGCACAAGAAAGCAGGGAGTAAAGATTAGAACAAAGATCTTAAACTAGAACTGACTGTTTTCAGGCAAATAGGTGTATACCTAGTAGCATGCAAGATCATGTTTTTATTAAGCTTTTATTGAATGCTCTAAAGTAGCAGATGCAGTCAAGAGGAAAAATTGAGACCAGTGGACAAAATGAGTAAGAAACACTTTTATACAATATCTTATGTTGTTCTAACATTAACAATATTTCATAGCTGCCGATATCTGAAATATCTTTAGTGTACTTGAAGAATTTCTTCTTCATAATTGCAGAAATCCTTTTTTTTTTTTCCAGCATTGAACTATTGCTGAGTATGTAGAAGCATTTGAGCCTTTTTTCTCTTGTATTTTCAGAAGGGCCATAGCTTACGTGAGAAGCTTGCAGAAATGGAAACCTTTAGAGACATCTTGTGTAGACAAGTTGATACTTTACAGAAATACTTTGATGCCTGTGCAGATGCAGTTTCCAAAGATGAACTCCAGAGGGATAAAGGTAAAACTAATTGAAAACTCTTATCTCCATAGAATTTAACTTTTTGCACAGTAATAGCCCTTAAAATAGAATCATAGAATCATAGAATGGTTAGGGTTGGAAGGGACCTCAAAGATCATCTAGTTCCAATCCCCCTGCCATGGGCAGGGAAACCCTCCACTACACCAGGTTGCCCAAAGCCTCATCTAACCTGTCCTTGAACACTTCCAGGGATGGGGCAGCCACAACTTCTCTGGGCAACCTGTGCCAGTGCCTCACCACCCTCTGAGTGAAAAATTTCTTCCTTAGATCTAATCTAAATCTGCCCTCTTTCAATTTAAAGCCATTTCCCCTTGTCCTATTCACTACATGCCCTTGTAAAAAGTCCCTCCCCAGCTTTCCTGTAGGCCCCCTTTAAGCACTGGAAGGCTGCTATAAGATCACCCTGGAGCCTTCTCTTCTCCAGGCTGAACAGCCCCGACTCTCTCAGTCTGTCTTCATATAGTTACTATAGCATTTGATACCATATAAATAAAATATGTATCTTAAATTCACTTTTTAGTAATGGGATCAATCATAGATATTTCTGCATAAACAGTTAACTATTTTCACTTCATAAGTTGGATTCCCAGAAAAATCTACTTAACTTAAATATTAATCTGTAGCTGTCAACTGTATAAAAGAAATGTTCTTTTAAGCATTTGATGTTATAGAACAATAATTGCCCCCATAAGATGAATTCAAGTTAGATTACCACTGTGTCGCTTACCTTTATTTTGAAAAACAATAGGATATTAGTTTTGATAGGAACAACACATTATTTTAAAAAGGCAAAAGTTCTGCCTTAATGAAAGCTCCTGAGATGTATTTGCTGCAGCTAGAGTGCTGAGTGCACACTTGAGGTCCTAGTAGACTCAGGTGGGGATGTCTACATATCTTAATTGTTCTTCCCAGAGCACAGCTTGTTGTTGTATTAATGCGCTCTCCTGAGGCATTTATATTCATCCTCACGTTTGTTCTGGCAGCCTGAAGCTTTTGGTAGTGAGAAAACAGTAAATAAGTACCATCCTGCTTCTTGAGAACTTTCTAGTGTAAAAGAGTAGATGGTTGCTCAGTTGTGGCTCCTTGCTTATACAGTTGTAACATCGAGATAATGTTCTTCTTACCATATAATCAAGTGCTAAATTTCAACACTGAGCAAATGTTAGTCTCCTGATGGTTTCTGACAGTAATGTTGATAGTGGTCTCGGGTCAAAAAAAAAAAGGGGAGGGGAGAGTTCATGACTGTTGTTACAGGAAAAAATCTTAAATTCTGGTTAGCCACAAAGATGCTCTTAATTCTTTCTTGCATACTAAAGAATTGGGAAAGCTTTCTCACCCCCATAACACATGCTTACTCTCTCTCAAATTTAGTGGTAGAAGATGATGAAGATGATTTCCCTACAATGCGTTCTGATGGGGATTTTTTACATAACAGTAACAGCAGTAAGGAAAAATGTAAGTGTGTCAAATTTTCAATGAAAATTGTTATGAATGGTATCATAAGTGTGATACAAGACAGGTATTTGTGCTCTTTTCTAAGCAGAAAATGACAAGAATAGTTACTTGAATGTATGTGACAGGAAGTTCTTATTTGTGTTAAGATAATCATTAAAAGCAGCTAAGGAATGATAATCTGAGTTATTTTTAATTCACACAAATATTAATGTCAAACTGGAATTTCCAATTCTGTGTCCAAAGCCATTTCCACTACAAAATTCTGTTGAAATAGCTGCATCATTCAGATATTAGGAACTGAGATTTGTAACAGACAATTGCGGTTTAAGTGCTCTTTCTAGATTATTGCCAAAACTGTTATGAGGAAAGGAAATGGAAGCTTTCAGTATACTTCCAGAGAATTAATCATGTGAGTAGATTTTTTAAATGATATAAAGTGCTTGCTCTGCTAAGGATTAATTGTAGAACTGATTTCAGAGGTGAAGTAGTGTATAACTGTGAAGTTTTGAATAAATCTTTCTTGCCTCTTATCAGCAAAGATAAGCAAGATTGCAACACTCACCTGGTAAACATGTCCACAGTTCTACTAACCCTATTTTACATATAAAAGTCTACATTTTTGATGACTGTTAAGTCAGAACAAACTTCAGAAAACTGAAAAAGCCTTCTTTAAAAAATGTTAAGTGAGAATTTAATTTCACTGCATGATTCATTTTGAAAAAGATGTCTTTGTCAAACTTAATTTAATCTATAAATTTTTGTAGAATCATAGAATTATTTGGGTTGGAAGGGACCTTAAAGATCATCTAGTCCCAACCCCCCTGCCATGGGCAGGGACACCTTCCCCTAGATCAGATTGCTCAAAGCCTTATCCAACCTGGCCTTGAACACCTCCAGGGATGGGGCATCCACAACTTCTCTGGGCAACCTGTTCCACTGCCTCACCACCCTCAGAGAGAAAAATTTCTTCCTTAGATCTAATTGAAATCTCCCCTCTTTCAGTTTAAAGCTATTGCCCCTTGTCCTGTCACTACACACCCTTGGAAAAAGTCCCTCTCCAGCTTTCCTGTAGGCCCCCTTCAGGTACTGGAAAGCTGCTCTAAGATCACCCTGGAGCCTTCTCTTCTCCAGGCTGAACAGTCCCAACTCTCAGCCTGTCTTCCTAGCAGAGGTGCTCCAGCCCTCGGATCATCTTCGTGGCCCTCCTCTGGACTCGCTCCAGCAGCTCCATGTCCTTCTTGTGTTGGGGACTCCAGAGCTGAATACAGTATTCCAGGTGGGGGTCTCACGAGAGGAGAGTAGAGGGGCAGAATCACCTCCCTCGACCTGCTGGCCACACTGCTTTGGATGCAGCCCAGGATACGGTTGGCTTTCTGGGATGCCAGCGCACGTTTCCGGCTCATGTTGAGCTTCTCATCCACCAGCACTCCCAAGTCCTTTTCCTCAGGGCTGCTCTCAATCCATTCTCCGCCCAGCCTGTACTTGTGCTTGGGATTGCCCCGACCCATGTGCAGGACCTTGCACTTGGCCTTGTTGAACTTCATGTGGTTCTCACAGGCCCATCT
Source organism: Tauraco erythrolophus (assembly GCF_009769465.1). Lineage (NCBI taxonomy): Eukaryota > Metazoa > Chordata > Aves > Musophagiformes > Musophagidae > Tauraco > Tauraco erythrolophus. The sequence goes on from NC_141497.1 coordinate 7,007,477, forward strand.
CTCCAGCCTGTCAAGGTCCCTCTGGATGGCATCCCTTCCCTCCAGCGTGTCGACCCCACCACACAGTTTGGTGTCGTCATCAAACTTGCTGAGGGTGCACTCGATCGCACTGTCCATGTCACTGACAAAGATGTTAAACAGCACTGGCCGCAATACCGACCCCTGAGGAAGTTTCAGCTTAATTTACCTTTAGAACATTTCTTTGTATCTATGTTCTTCTGGTGTATCTGCTATATGTACACATTCAATATGTGGAATGTCATTAGGAATGTCTGTATCTTTAGTACATCTGATTAATTTGGAACATTTGAACGCAAAGTGACTTCATTTTTTTTTCATCATGTGTTTAACAGGAATTTGAAATGATATCCACATTCCTCTTGTAAAAAGTTCTATTATCAAGTCTTTAGGAACTTATGTGCTAAGAAATTGCTATGTGTTATGGGTACCTGTATATAATCTCATTTACTGTAGCTCACCACAGAAAATAATTTCTGCCACTCTTTGCTTTCTACAAAACTTCTAATTAGAGTTCTTATGAATTTTGATTCCATTAAATTTAATTTCCATCAATTATTTCTATTAAAAGCTTTATCATCATTTTAGTTTTTCTATGCCTCTGATTTCGAAGGACTAAATCCATTACAGAGCAGAAAACAACTCAGGCTAATTGATAATGAAAGATTTATCTTAAACTTCACTCTTTTCTTAAGCTTTGCCTCAGAGCAGCTGTTAAGATTCTTCTGTTTCTCAAGTTTCAGGTTCTCTTCTTGAAGTCTCTATCCAGTCCTGGAAAGACTGGAACAGTCTTTTTAACTGTAGTTGAGAATCATAGAATCATTTAGGTTGGAAACGACCTTTAAGATCATTGAATCCAACCATAAACCTAACACTGTCAAGTCCACCACTAAACCATGTCCCTAAGTGCCACATCTACACATCTTTTAAATACCTCCACTTCCCTGAGCAGCCTGTTCCAATGCTTGACAACCTTTTCAGTGAACAAACTTTTCCTAATATCCAATCTAAACCTTCCCTGGCGCAACTTGAGGCCATTTCCTCTCGTCCTATCCCTTGTTACTTGGGAGAAGAGACCAACACCCACCTCACTACAACATCCTTTCAGGCAGTTGTAGAGAGTGATAAGGTCTCCCCTCAGCTTCCTTTTCTCCAGGCTAAACAACCCCAGTTCCTTCAGCCTCTTCTCATAAGACTTCTTCTCCAGACTCTTCACCAGCTTCATTGCTCTTTTTTGGACACACTCCAGCACCTCAATGTCTTTCTTGTAGTGAGAGTCCCAAAACTGAACACAGTGTTTCAGTTGCGGCCTCACCAGCGCCGAGTACAAAGAGACAATCACTAGGTCGTTAGCTTGCCCCATAGCATAGCAGGAGTTAACTTTAACTTGCTGGGCTCAGTCAGCTTCAACATGGGTGTTACTTTTGCTTTCTAATTGTCCTAGTTTTAGCTGGGACAGTTAGCTCTTCTTTCTAACAGCTAGAAGAGCTCCGTGTTTTGGTTTTACTCAGAGGCTCGCTCTGAGAAGAATGCTGATAGCAAGTTGATGTTTGAGACTCCAAGGACTTTTCACTGTGCCAGAGTGCAGAAACACGGCGGGATAAGGGGGGAGCATAGCTGGGACAAGGGGGACACAATTCCCCTTGTGATTTGTGGTGGAACTTAAGATTGAGGGCCAAACTGGCCAATTAGTATTCCATATCATGCAGCGTCATGCCCAGTATAAAAGTGAGGGTCAGACGGAAAGAAGGGCTTTTGCACTTTGGCTCTTTCGCCGCTTTTGCTCTTTTGCACTTCCTGCGCTTTTGCTTTATAGTTTTTCTTTCTTTTTCTCTCTCTCCCAGTACTCCCACTCTTGGAGTACTATCTCTCTCTCTCTGCCCCTCTCTATTTCGGGGCCTCGCGTTCGTCCGGGATTGCAGCTTTGGGACGAGACGGGCTTCGCATACGAGGGGGTGGTGAGCATATACACTGTGTATTAAATCATCTGTATTAAATTGTTCTTATCTCAACCCACGGGTTTCCCGTTTATCCTTTAATTCTCTCCCTCGTTCCTGGGGGTGGGGGAGGGGGAGTGACTGGCTGTGTGTGGGGGTTCAGCCTAACCCACGACAGTCTTAATTGGCGCCCAACGTGGGGCCCGAAGGGGTTGAGATAACGATGTTGCTGGCTGGAATGCTGTTTGTTATGCTCGCATACATGTTACCGGACATTTATAATTTACTGCCTTATTTACCCTATATGATGTTAGGCGGAATGTTTATGCGGTTTTCTGGCTCTGGGTGATGGACCAGCATGAAAAGTATGTTATCAGTAATTAAGGGTTTTGCTATACTGTACGGTGTAACTCTGATAAGATCATCGGTGCTGGGACCGGCTCGGTCTTTGTATTCGGCGGTGCAGAGGGGGATGGTGATGTGGAGCTCGTTTATTAATTTTGAGCGTCACCTGGCGGATATCATCACCAATTATACCGGTGACTTTTCATTCACAAAAGCTTACATGGATTTTGATAATGCCGAACATCGTTGGAATAATTTAATGGGTTTGATTGTCCTGCAAGGTCTCCTGAATATATGTTTAATTATCTATATATTCAAAGTTAATCAGCCATTTAGGGGTGTATATCAATTTATTTCTCGGGTTATTGTGCTTGCCATCTCGACTCCCGTGACAAGCACTATAGCTACTCAGACTACAATGGTATCAGTTGCCCCCGTAAGGAAAAGAAAATGTATACAAAAGTTAGAAGATGAAGAAGAGCAATCAGGGCCATCAGAGCAACCAGACAAAGAAGAGCAACCAGGGCCATCACAACGATTGGAGGAAGAGCAACCAAGGAAATGTGTGCGAAAGTCAGAACGCAGAGGAGAGGATGATGATGATGATGAAGAGCAACCAGGGCCATCATGAGAAATGAAGCGGGAGCATTCTGTTTCGCCCCAGAGAAAATCTCAATGGAGAAGAAGTGACATCATAGATGAGACGATAACCACCTGATCTCTAAAAATGAGGGAACTGCGAGATATTCGAAAAGATTATGGCCATCTTAGAGGTGAGCCCATTGTCACTTGGTTGCTCAGATGCTGGGACATGGGAGCCAATAGTTTGGAGTTAGATGGTAACGAAGCCAGGCAGCTAGGAGCCCTTGCCATGGATGGAGGCATTGATAAAGCAATTGGAAGACAATCACAAGTCCGCAGCCTCTGGAGACGGCTCCTGGCAGCTATAAAGGAAAGGTATCCCTACAAGGACGAGGTGCCATGTAATGTAAGCAAGTGGACCAACATAGAAAAAGCTATTCAGTATCTGAGAGAACTGGCTGTGCGAGAGTTGATTTATCTTGACTCGAGAAGCGGACCAAGACTTGAAGATCCAGATGACGTCCGGTGCACACGACCAATGTGGCAAAAGATTCTACGGAGCGCGCCAGCAGCATATTCCACCTCATTGGCAATAATGGACTTCGCAGACGATGAAGCACCACTATCCATAGGTAATCTGGTCACCTACCTCCGACGATATGATGATAATACTTCTATACGAACCTGTGTTGCAGCTGTGAAAAGCTGTCTGAGGAGGTTCGAGAATTAAGAGAAAAAGTAGATTTCCCACCACCTGAACGTTCAAGAATTTCAGCTGTTAGAACCAGGCGTTACCCTCCTCGAGAGAGACAAGAGAGACGGTACAGATCACGGGGTGAGCTGTGGTTCTACCTCCGTGATCATGGAGAAGACATGAGAAGGTGGGATGGAAAACCCACCTCCGCTTTAGAGGCCAGGGTACGCCAGTTGGGAGAAAGAACCAACAGAAATAGAATTTTCTCCAATTCCTCCAGGACAGCTGTTGCCCCAGTCTACAGTGAGCAGTCCACTAGTCAAAATGGGAGGGCTGATTCTCCTAGCCACCCTGACTCTAATCCTGCTGATTCCTCTGATGAATATGATAACAGGCACTAGAGGGGCCCTGCCTCCAGCCAGGTGGAGGAAAGGGATAATCGAGTTTACTGGACTGTGTGGATTCGGTGGCCTGGCACATCATACCCCAGAAAGTATAAGGCTCTAGTGGATACTGGTGCCCAATGCACCTTGATACCATCGAACTTCAGAGGGGCAGAATCCATCTGTATTTCTGGAGTGACAGGGGGGTCTCAACAACTGACTGTGTTAGAGGCTGAAGTGAGCCTAACTGGAGAGCAGTGGCAAAAACACCCTATTGTGACTGGCCCAGAAGCACCGTGCATCCTTGGCATAGATTATCTTAAAAGAGGGTATTTCAAAGACCCAAAAGGGTATCGGTGGGCTTTTGGCATAGCTGCAGTAGAGACAGAAGAAGGCAGACAGCTGTCTACTTTGCCTGGTCTCTCAACGGACCCTTCTGCTGTGGGATTACTGAGGGTCGAAGAACAACAGGTGCCAATTGCTACTACAACAGTGCACCGACGGCAATATCGTACCAACCGAGACTCTCTAATTCCTATCCATAAGTTGATTCTCCATTTCTGCGGAGATCCACTTCAGAGCAGGTAAGACTGCGACTGGGGAGAGCTACTGCAGGAAAAAGCCGAAGAAAAGCTCTTTTCTAGGGCTTTTCTGGAAGCATTTTCTAGCCGGGACCAGATCTGCCGCTGTTGGGGGCGGTGCCGGCGTAGGCGGGCTGCTGCGAGAGCCGGGCGGAGCCAGCACAGCTGTGAGTCACGGGGCTATAAATAGCCTCAGGGAGGGCAGCGACTAGTCCCTGCCCACCGGGAAGAAGCTAAGGAAGGCTCTTGTTCCTGCCTAACTGAGGGGACAACTGCTGCAGTTTGCAGCTCTTTGGATAGGATTTGAAGTACTTCATCTTATCAGGGAGTCATGGTGGCGACTCAGAGGAGGTCGCCACCGAGCACCCACTCGAAGGGTTGTGGGTGCTCAGATCACAGGCTGTGAGGAATGTCACAGCTTATCCTTGGTAGCTGGGAGCAACCCTGAGGATGGCTGCGTGAGGTGTGAGCAGGTTGATGACCTGCTAAGCCGGGTGGCGCAGCTCCAGGATGAAGTGTTGGAGCTCAGGGAGGAGGTGAGCAGGTTAAGAATAATTAGGGAAAGCGAGAGGGAAATTGACAGCTTGCATAATCTGGTTGTGGCAGAGCAGAAAGAAGAAGTGCAGAGGTTAAAGGGGATCAGGGAATGTGAGGAATTAGGGGACAAGGAGCAATGGCACAAGGTCCCTGCTCGGTGTGGCAAGCGCAATTGCCTGGCAATTCCCTCGCCCCCCCCAGGTGTCCTTATGTAACAGGTACAGTGCTCTGCAAGGGCAACTGGATGACAGGGAGGGTGATGGTTGTCCCTGCTTGGAGGTGTCTCCAAAGCCGGGTCAGACTGCTGTCAGCATTAAAACCTCATCAAAAGAAGAAAACATAGACGAGGGCCCACGCAGAGGGTTGCCTAAGGGGAGTCAGTCTGCTCCACGATTTCTGACTGCCCCTGTTAAAAGAAAAAGGAGGGTAATTGTCATAGGTGATTCCCTTCTGAAGGGAACAGAGGGGCCAATATGTCGACCAGACCCAACCCACAGGGAAGTCTGCTGCCTCCCTGGGGCCCGTGTCAGGGACGTCACTAGGAAACTCCCTGGTCTGGTACGGCCCTCTGATTATTATCCATTACTGGTAATGCAAGTTGGTACTGATGAGCTAACAGAGAGAAGTCCAAAGGCCATCAAAAGGGACTTTAGGGCATTGGGGCGATTGGTCGAAGGGTCAGGAGCCCAGGTAGTGTTTTCTTCAATCCCTTTAGTGGCAGGAAAGAACATAGAAAGGAACAGAAAATCAGATTTGATTAACAGATGGCTCAGAGGCTGGTGCCACCGACGGAAATTTGGTTTCTTTGATCATGGGGAGGCTTTCGCTGAACCAGGTCTGATGGCACTGGATGGGACATGCCTTTCTCAGAGGGGAACCAGGGTCTTAGCTCAAAAGCTAGCAGGGCTCATTGGCAGGGCTTTAAACTAGATTTGAAGGGGGAGGGGGGGAATATCAAGAATGATAAAGATATGCTGGAAGTACCTGTAGAACAGAAGAAGGGAATTCCAGCCGCTCCAGCCAAGAAGTCAGATTCATACCGCTGTCAGCATGGCACCAGTGCCAGCACCGAGGGTCCAGAGGCTGAGGAAGGATCGCAGGTATGTTCAAACGAACTTACACTGCCGTCCAAGAGAACCCCTGTCGCTCCAGCCAGCGAGTCGGCTTTGTCGGAGGCCCAGCTGAAGTGTATGTACACCAACGCACGCAGCATGGGAAATAAACAGGATGAGCTGGAGATGCGTGCACATGAGCAGGGCTACGACCTTATTGGCATCACGGAGACGTGGTGGGACGACTCCTATGACTGGAGTGTCAACATGGAGGGGTATAAGCTTTTTAGAAAGGACAGGAAGGGGAGACGAGGAGGGGGTGTCGCTCTCTACGTCAGCAACCGGCTGGAGTGCGTGGAGCTTCGCCTGGGGTCGGAGGAGGAGCTGACAGAGAGCTTATGGGTCAAGATTAGAGGACGGGGACAGATAGGGGATGTTACGGTAGGGGTCTGTTACAGGCCACCTGGCCAGGAGGACAGAGCAGATGAGGCGCTTTATAGCCAGATAGGAGCAGCCTCGCGGTCACAAGCCGTGGTCCTCATGGGGGACTTCAACCACCCTGACATCTGTTGGAGAGACAATACGGCAGGGCACAGGCAGTCCAGGAGGTTCCTGGAATGCGTGGACGACAACTTCCTCCTGCAGGTGATAGAGGAGCCGACAAGGAGGGGTGCCATGCTTGACCTTGTGCTCACCAACAGGGAGGGACTGGTAGGCGATGTGAAACTTAAGGACAGCCTTGGCTGCAGTGACCACGACACGGTGGAGTTCAAGATCCACGGGGCAGCAAGGAAACTATACAGCAAGCTCTGTGCCCTAGACTTCAAGAAGGCAGACTTCGGCCTCTTCAAGGACCTGATGGGCAAAGTGCCTGTGGGAGGCGGCCCTGGAGGGACGAGGGGCCCAGGAAAGTTGGTCCACATTCAAGGAGCACCTCCTCCAAGCTCAGCAGAGGTGCATCCCGATGAAGAACAAGTCGGGCAAAAAGACCAGGAAGCCCGCGTGGATGAGCAAGGAGCTCCTGGACCAACTGAAAATGAAGAGGATAGCCTATAGAGGGTGGAAGCGGAGACAGATAGCCTGGGAGGAATACAGAGAAGCTGTACGAGTGACCAGGGATCAGGTGAGGAAGGCTAAAGCCCTGAAGGAATTGAATTTGGCAAGGGATATAAAAAGCAATAAGAAAAGCTTCTATAGGTATGTAGGGGACAAAAGGAAGTCCAAGGAGAATGTAGGCCCCCTCCGGAAGGATACTGGTGCTCTGGTTACCCGGGACATAGAGAAGGCTGAGGTACTCAATGACTTTTTTGCCTCAGTCTTCACTGATAAAGCCTCTTGTCTTACCACCCAAGCTGTGGAAAGAACTAGCAGGGACTGTGAGGATGAACCACCGCCCACTGTACTTGAAGAGCAGGTTCGGGAACATCTGAGGAACTTGAAGGTGCACAAGTCCATGGGACCTGATGAGATCCATCCGCGGGTCCTGAAGGAACTGGCGGATGAAGTTGCCAAGCCACTGGCCATTGTATTTGAGAAGTCGTGGCGGTCTGGCGAGGTCCCCGATGACTGGAAGAGAGGGAACATAACCCCCATATTTAAAAAGGGGAACAAGGAGGACCCGGGCAACTACAGGCCGGTCAGCCTCACCTCTGTGCCTGGCAAGGTCATGGAGCAGATTCTCCTGGGAACCATGCTAAGGCACATGGAGAGCAAGGAGGTGGTGGGTGACAGCCAACATGGCTTCACCAAAGGCAGATCGTGCCTGACCAACTTGGTGGCCTTTTATGATGGGGTGACAGCATCGGTGGACAAGGGTCGACCAACGGATATCATCTACCTGGACTTGTGCAAAGCTTTTGACACTGTCCCGCACGACATTCTTCTCTCTAAACTAGAGAGGCATGGGTTTGATGAATGGACCACTCGGTGGTTAAGGAATTGGCTCAATGGCCGCACTCGGAGAGTAGTGGTCAACGGCTCGATGTCCAAATGGAGACCGGTCACGAGTGGCGTCCCTCAGGGGTCCGTGTTGGGCCTGGCCCTCTTCAACATCTTTGTCGGTGACGTGGACAGTGGCATGGAGTGCACCCTCAGCAAGTTCGCCGATGACACCAAGCTGTGTGGTGCCGTCGACACGCTGGAAGGGAGGGATGCCATCCAGAGGGACCTCGACAGGCTGGAGAGGTGGGCCTGTGTCAACCTCATGAAGTTCAACCAGGCCAAGTGCAAGGTCCTACATCTGGGTCGTGGCAATCCCAGGCACAAATACAGACTGGGCGGAGAATGGATCGAGAGCAGCCCTGAGGAGAAGGACTTGGGAGTACTGGTGGACGAGAAGCTCAATATGAGCCGGCAATGTGCTCTTGCGGCCCAGAAGGCCAACCGCATCCTGGGCTGCATCAAGAGGAGCGTGGCCAGCAGGTCGAGAGAGGTGATTCTCCCCCTCTACTCTGCCCTCGTGAGACCTCACCTGGAGTACTTGCGTCCAGTTCTGGAGCCCCCAACATAAGAAGGACATGGACCAGTTGGAGAGGGTCCAGAGGAGGGCCACGAAGATGATAAGAGGGCTGGAGCACCTTTCCTATGAGGACAGGCTGAAAGAGTTGGGGCTGTTCAGCCTGGAGAAGAGGAGGCTCCGGGGTGACCTTATAGCGGTCTTCCAGTACCTCAAGGGGGCCTACAAGAAAGATGGGGAGAGGCTGTTCAGGAGGGCCTGTTGTGATAGGACAAGGGGTAATGGTTTTAAAATAGAGGGAGGTAGATTCAGATTGGATATTAGGAAAAAATTTTTTACCATGAGAGTTGTAGAACACTGGAACAGGTTGCCCAGAGAGGTGGTGGATGCTCTATCCCTGGAGACGTTCAAGGCCAGATTGGACGAGGCCCTGAGCAACCTGATCTAGTTGGAGATATCCCTGTTCCTTGCAGGGGGGTTGGACTAGATGACCTTTGAAGGTCCCTTCCAGCCCTAACCATTCTATGATTCTATGATTCGTCAACTGGAGAGTCAAGGAGTCATCACAAAGACCCGCTCACCTTTTAACAGCCCTTTATGTCCTGTATGTAAGTCCAATGGCGAGTGGAGGCTGACGGTAGACTATCGTGGCTTGAATGAAGTTACACCACCATTGAGTGCTGCTGTGCCAGATATGCTGGAACTTCAGTATGAACTGGAGTCAAAGGCAGCCAGGTGGTACGCTACAATTGATATCGCTAATGCGTTTTTCTCAATTCCTTTGGCACCGGAATGCAGGCCACAGTTTGCTTTCACTTGGAGGGGCATCCAGTATACCTGGAATCGACTGCCCCAGGGGTGGAAACACAGCCCCACTATTTGCCATGGACTGATCCAGACCACACTGGAACAGGGTGATGCCCCAGAACATTTGCAATACATTGATGACATCATTGTATGGGGCAACACAGCAGAAGTAGTTTTTGAGAAAGGTGAAAAGATAATCCAAATCCTTCTGAAAGCAGGCTTTGCCATAAAACAGAGTAAGGTCAAGGGACCTGCACAGGAGATTCAGTTTTTGGGAATAAAATGGCAAGATGGGCGTCGTCAGATTCCGATGGACGTGATTAATAAAATAACAGCTATGTCCCCACCAACCAACAAAAAGGAAGCACAAGCTTTCTTAGGCATTGTGGGTTTCTGGCGAATGCATATTCCAGATTACAGCCAGATTGTAAAACCCCTCTATCAAATAACCCGAAAGAAGAATAATTTTGAATGGGGCCCTGAGCAAAAACAAGCCTTTGAACAAATTAAACAAGAAATAGTCCATGCGGTAGCCCTGGGACCAGTCCGGACAGGACAAGATGTCAAAAACGTGCTCTACACTGCAGCCGGGGAGAATGGTCCTACCTGGAGTCTCTGGCAAAAAGCGCCAGGGGAGACGCGAGGTCGACCTCTTGGGTTTTGGAGTCGAGGATACAAAGGATCCGAAGCCAACTATACTCCAACTGAAAAAGAGATATTGGCAGCATATGAAGGAGTCCAAGCTGCTTCTGAAGTGATTGGTACGGAAGCACAGTTGCTCCTGGCACCCCGATTGCCAGTGCTCGGCTGGATGTTCAAAGGGAGCGTCCCGTCTACACACCACGCAACTGATGCTACATGGAGCAAGTGGATCGCGCTGATCACACAAAGAGCTCGGATAGGAAACCTCAATCGCCCAGGAATTTTGGAAGTGATTACTAACTGGGCTGAAGGTAAAGACTTTGGAATGTCACCAGAGGAGGAGGAGGTGACATGTGCTGAGGAGGCTCCACCTTATAATGAACTATCAGACAATGAGAAGAAATACGCTCTGTTTACTGACGGATCCTGTCGCCTTGTAGGAAAACATCCAAAATGGAAAGCTGCTGTATGGAGCCCTACTCAACGGGTCGCGGAAGCTACCGAAGGAGAAGGCGAATCAAGTCAGTTTGCAGAGGTGAAAGCCATCCAACTGGCTTTAGACATCGCTGAACGAGAAAAGTGGCCATTGCTCTATCTCTATACCGACTCTTGGATGGTAGCAAATGCCCTGTGGGGATGGCTACGGCAATGGAAGCAGAGCAGCTGGCAACGCAGAGGTAAACCCATCTGGGCTGCCCCATTGTGGGAAAGACATTGCTGCTTGAGTAGAGAAGCTGGTTGTAAAAGTACGACATGTAGATGCCCATGTACCCAAGAGTCGGGCCACAGAAGAACATGAAAACAATCAACGGGTGGATCAGGCCGCCAAGATTCAAGTGGCTCAGGTGGATCTGGACTGGCAACATAAAGGTGAAAAATTTCTAGCTTGTTGGGCCCATGATGCCTCAGGCCATCAAGGAAGGGACGCCACATACAAATGGGCTCGCGATCGAGGGGTTGGACCTAACTATGGACACTATTGCAGAGGTGATCCATGAATGTGAAACATGTGCTGCAATCAAGCAAGCCAAGCGGTTGAAACCTCTTTGGTATGGAGGGCGTTGGTTGAAATATCAGTATGGAGAGGCTTGGCAAATTGATTATATCACACTTCCACAAACTCGCAGTGGCAAGCGTTACGTGCTCACAATGGTGGAAGCAACCACTGGATGGCTGGAAACCTATGCTGTGCCCCATGCCACCACCCGGAACACTATCTTGGGCCTTGAAAAGCAAGTCTTGTGGCGGCATGGCACCCCAGAAAGAATTGAGTCAGACAACGGGACTCATTTCCGTAACAATCTTATAGACACCTGCGCCAAAGAGCATGGCATCGAGTGGGTATATCACATCCCCTATCATGCACCAGCTTCTGGGAAGATTGAACGATATAACGGACTGCTAAAAACCACACTGAAAGCAATGGGTGGTGGAACCTTCAAACATTGGGATATGCATTTAGCAAAAGCCACCTGGTTAGTCAACACTAGAGGATCTGCCAATCGAGCTGGTCCTGCCCAATCAGAACTTCTACGTACTGTAGAAGGAGATAAAGTCCCTGTAGTGCACATGAGGAATATACTTGGGAAGACAGTTTGGGTTATTCCTGCCTCGGGTAAAGGTAAACCCATTCGTGGGATTGCTTTTGCTCAGGGACCTGGGTGCACTTGGTGGGTGATGCAGAAGGACGGAGAAGTCCAATGTGTACCTCAAGGGGATTTCATGTTGGGTGAAAATAGATGATAAAATGAATTGAATTGTGTGATATTAATTGCTGAATAACCCTGTCCCTGCATACCATCATTGCTATGGTTGTCACATTGTACTAATGCCATTATATTAAGAATCGTCCAGGTTAATGAAGAATGAGCTTCGGCAGAACCAGAACTGATTCCAAACACCCAGCAACTTCTTTGAGATCAACGTCTTCAACCTGCAGACAGTGGCTGGATACACCAACTACGAGCTCCAGATGTCACCCACAACAAAGACTACGTGTCATCCGTTCTACCAACTGAGCAAATTCCACGTCATCTTTCCTGCCCTGAGAGACTGCTACAACAGATGAAGACACATTTTGGAGGGATGACCCATGGCTAAGGGAATAGTATATATGTAAGGTTTGAGCATGACGTGCATGGTATGGAATAAGGGGTGGATACTGTCCTGGTTTTAGCTGGGACAGTTAGCTCTTCTTTCTAACAGCTAGAAGAGCTCCGTGTTTTGGTTTTACTCAGAGGCTCGCTCTGAGAAGAATGCTGATAGCAAGCTGATGTTTGAGATTCCAAGGACTTTTCAGTGTGCCGGAGTGCAGAAACACTGTGGGATAAGGGGGGAGCATAGCTGGGACAAGGGGGACACGATTCCCCTTGTGATTTGTGATGGAACTTAAGATTGAGGGCCAAACTGGCCAATTAGTATTCCATATCATGCAGCGTCATGCCCAGTATAAAAGTGAGGGTCAGCCGGAAAGAAGGGCTTTTGCGCTTTGGCTCTTTTGCGCTTCCTGCACTTTTGCTCTATTGTTTTTCTTTCTTTTTCTCTCTCTCCCAGTACTCCCACTCTCGGAGTACTATCTCTCTCTCTTCCCCTCTCTATTTCGGGGCCTCGCGTTCGTCCGGGATTGCAGCTTTGGGACGAGACGGGCTTCGCATACGAGGGGGTGGTGAGCACCTACACTGTGTATTAAATCATCTGTATTAAATTGTTCTTATCTCAACCCACGGGTTTCCCGTTTATCCTTTAATTCTCTCCCTCATTCCTGGGGGTGGGGGAGGGGGAGTGACTGGCTGTGTGTGGGGGTTCAGCCTAACCTACGACACTAATATTTTCTGACATTTATGTATAGTGTTTGATTTGTTATTCTGTCAACCTACAAATGAGTTTGACATAGAATAGGTACTTTTATGTCACAGATTTTAAGTGACTTGTTTAAATAGCCTTAGCAACAGATGGCCTGGTTGACAGCATGAAGTAGTTGTTGGAACTGCAAAACCCCACAGTACTTGGATAATTCAACACATTTGATACTTTTATATCATACCTTTTTATGTTGAGGTTTTTAAATCTATAATTGCCTGCTTAAAGCAACCTTGAAATATTACTTTTTGGGTTTGATTGCTTTTTTAAATTGTTCCTTTCTTAGTGCTGTATTGGATATGTTTTAAGGTTGCTCTGTGTTAATTAGGCCTCACTTCAAGCTGTCAAACTGCTATTGTTACAAAGTATTCCCACTCCCTCCACCCACATGATTTGCAGATTGCGGAGTAATACAGCATTACAAGCAGACTTGAAATGTAGTATGGCAAGATGAAGCTGAAGGGATACATTCCTCCTTTTGAATCTTTTTCCTTATCCTGTGGATAGCTGAAAATTATTAGCACTTTTTATTTTTATTCTTAAATTAACTTTCTAGCCTATTTTCTCCAAACAGTTGTAATATAAAGCATACATGTAAAATGCTTGTTTGAGTTAAAGGCAGCTATCAGTGTATGATTCATGTTTGGTTTTAGTGTTTCCACATGTGACACCCAAAGGAATTAATGGCATAGACTTTAAAGGAGAAGCTATAACTTTCAAGGCAACTACTGCTGGAATCCTTGCTACACTCTCTCATTGTATTGAGCTCATGGTAAAACGTGAAGAAAGCTGGCAAAAAAGAGTAGATAAGGTAAGATCATTTTCCTTTTACTTTTGTTGAAAAAAATGTTTATTTAGCTTAAAACCACCTAATTTGAAATTTCAATTTCAACTTTTTTCATTCCAGGTATTGCTTTTATTTTTATGTACAGCATTTATTAATTTTCGGTGCTTTCATTATTTATTACTCCTATAAAATGTTAAAACCTCATCCTGACTGTTGGTGATACAGTAACATTATTCATCATATTCTTTCTTTTCTCAGCCCTTGTTCGGATAGTATTCCTTTTTTTTATATCTATAAAAACCTGATCGTATTTCACAGTAATAAGTGTATTGCTTGCAGCCTTCTAAAAGAGACCTAATTATCCATGCTTGCAAAATGATGTGCAAATCTCTGAAATATTTTAATTGTGATAAGAGATGGTGACAGTACTGAGGAGAACAACCAGTTCTAACTTTAGAGGTCTAAAATACATTTATTTCACTTACCTTTGGGAGACTGAAGAGATTAATTTACGTCATGTTTTATACCAATTGGTTAATTTTTTTCAGGAGTGTGTATGGTATTATAATATCTGTTATTCTAATGGCAATGATAGTTCATGGTAAGCCTACTCAACCACTATAGCAACTCGAAAGGAGCAGTGTCTTCTCTCTTCAGATGAGATGTACTAGAAGCATGGCTAGGTTGTACTTCAGGCTTTGATTTCTAGTATCCTGCCATCACTGGCTGGTGTCCTGTACAGTCCTTTAGCCGTTTTTGTCTTGATTTTCATTTAACATGTTTCCATATGGTGTATATCACACTTCAGACCTTACTCCATATGTGTTAGTGTCACTCAGACAAAATACATCCACATTTGAATCCTTGCCCCTGTCTCCTGGCTTTTCTTTGTCCATATGTCCTATCTAACCATATCGCGACTTCTGTCAACACTTAATTTATTATTGCTTCCTCTAGGTAGTTGGAAGAATTATAGCAGACCTAAGACTTTAAGCTTGATCATAGGGTAATTCAGGTTAGAAGAGACCTCAAGAGGTCTCTAGTCCAACCTCCTGCTTAAAGGAAGCACAGTTTGAGATCAGACTGGGTTGCTCAGGGCTTTATCAAGTCTGGTTTCAAGTCTCCAAGGCTGGAGACTGCACAGCCTTTCTGGGCAGCCTGTTCTGTTGCTCAGCTGTTATTATAGCGAATAAATTTTCCATTATATCCAGTTGGAGTAGCTCTTATTCCAGTATCTGCCTATTGTTTTTCATCTACCTACTATAGACTGCTGTGAAGAGCCTGGCTCAGTTTCTTGATGACCTCCTTGGAGGTATTGAATGGCTACTATTAAGTCTCCCCACAAAAGCCTTCTCTCCTCCAGATTGAGCAAACACAGTTCACTCTTGCTGATCAGACTTTGCTTAGAGCATGGATGAAGTGAATTTTTTCTTGTCAGTAGGTTAGTATATGTTAATACAGAATATGTTAATATAGAATTTGAACTGGTTTAGATTAGTTATTTGTCATGTTTTTCTTCTTCTGTGGACTAACTTTAAAGCACTTGTTTTTAGCTGCAAGCGGTTAGCAAATTCAAACCTAAATTTCACTTTGAGTCTCGTGACTGATACCTCATACAGCAACATACCATCTTATACAGCATGAGTAAATACATTTTAAAAGGGGTCACAAGCTTATTTGAACTTGATTTCCCAGAAATTAAAATAGCAAAAGCTTCTAAGTTTCTCTGCTTTGGTAGATCTGCAACTTTGTCACGCTTGTCAGTAAAGTTTTCTGGGGTTTACAGCACTCTCATAGTAAAGTACTGTAATTCTAATATAAAATAACCTCTTTTATTTGGATTCCTCTAATTGCTAGCCTTTTAGAAGAGGAGATTTTGATTGAATTAAATAATATAGAATCATGGTGGGTTAGCCTTGGCTAACAGCCAAATGCCCACCCAGCTGCTCACTTACCACCCCATCTAGCAGGACCTGGGGAAAAAAAATAGGATAAGAAAGCTCATGGGTCAAGAGAAAGACAGGGAGATTGCTTGCCAGTTCTTGTCATGGCAGAACAGCCTCAACTTGGGGAAAATCAATTTGTTACTGATTAAAATAGGTACAGTTAGAGGGAAACAAAAAGACAAACACTAAAACAGCTTTCATCCCTCATTTCCCAATTTCAACTTCACTCTTTCGCTGCAGACCCCTCTACCCCCTGTTTGCTAGCCCCAAGCAGTGCAGAGTGTGGGGAGGGTGAGAGGTCAGCCCAAAACACTTAGTCTCTGCCACTCCTTCCCCCTCATGCTTTTCCCCTGCTCCAGCATAGGTCCTTTCCAGAGCTGCAGTCCTCTAGGAAAAATCTGCTCCAGTGGAGGTCCTCCATGGAACATGGTTCCTTCAGGAAACGTCCCTCTGCTCCAGCATGGAGTCCTCCATGGGCTGCAGCGTGGATATGCTCTCTGCCCTGGAGCTCCTCCTCCAGCCTTGGCATTCCTTCTGTTTCTCACTTTTTGTTCCCCCACTTCTCTCCCTGAGGTGTCTTTTGCTCTTAAATACACTTTCACAGAGCTGCCACACGTGGTGGATGGGCTCAGCTGTGTCCTGTGTTGGGTCTGTTTTGGAGCTGGCTGGAACCAGCTGTGTCTGACACAGGGCAGCCCCTGACCTCCTCCCACAGAGACCACTCCTGCAGCCCCCCACAACCAACATCTTGACATCTACACACTGCACAAGAATTTCAAAACAGCAGTTCACAGTATTCAGACCTTTGCTAACACTATTTATTCTACTCCAGTTGTAGGGCTTCTTTTGTTTTGTTTTTTTTACCTTGTTGTTTTAGTGGCTAAACATGGCTCTGTATGTCTCTTCTATAACTATGGGCTTGAGCAAAAAAAACATTACTCTGTCATCTGATAAATAGATGTAGGAGGAAAATTATGTTGATCTCTGTACTCTTGGTTTTCTTGGATAGATGCTCACACTGCTCTGAAAAAGAAGTAAATATTGGGAGATTATAAAGTTCAGAATATCTTCTCTGAGAGATTAGAGAAATTATATGAAATTGGGCAGCCATTTGTGTTTGTTCTAGCTGGAAGTGTTTTAAAGCTCTTGTAAATCTGTCCAGCGCCTGTAAAAGACCAGCTAGAAGAATTGAAAGGTGCAGTGTCAAGTTTCTTCTTTGTATATCAGCAGATTCACTCCATAGACTCTGTGCTGTTCAGGTTTTTCACAGGAAGAACAGGATCTCTGTCAGTGGCTAAAAGCAATGAGTGTTTTACAAGCAGTGTAAGTACCGTTCTAGTCTAGCTTATTCTTCTTCCTTCTCCAGCCTCCTCACTCCACTTGCTTCAGAATCATGATTTACTTCACAGCAAAACACAAATGTGATTAGTGAGAGTTCACTAAACTATACAGCCTTCATCTTGTAGAGGGCCAGTTTAGCCTAAAGATGCAAGAGAGATTTATGTCTGCTGAACTCGAAGCAAATATATTTCAAAATTATAGCTGTCCTAAAATATTTCTAATATTAAAAAGCTCAAATTCATCAGAACTTGTTGAAGGGATGCCATCCAGAAGGACCTTAACAGACTGGAGAGGTGGGCCTGTGAGAACCTCATGAAGTTCAACAAGGCCAAGTGCAAGGTCCTGCACGTGGGTCGGGGCAATCCCAAGCACAAGTACAGGCTGGGTGGAGAGTGGATTGAGAGCAGCCCTGAGGAGAAGGACTTGGGGGTGCTGGTTGATGAGAAGCTCACCATGAGCCGGCAATGTGCACTGGCAGCCCAGAAAGCCAACCGTGTCCTGGGCTGTATCAAAAGGAGTGTGGCCAGCAAGTCAAGGGAGGTAATTCTGCCCCTCTACTCTGCTCTTGTGAGACCCCGCCTGCCGTACAGCATTTAGCTCTGGGGTCCCCAACACAAGAATGACATGGAGCTGCTGGAGCGAGTCCAGAGGAGGGTCACGAAGATGATCCGAGGGCTGGAGCACCTCTGCTATGAAGACAGGCTGAGAGAGTTGGGGCTGTTGAGCCTGGAGAAGAGAAGGCTCCGGGGTGATCTTCCAGCACCTTCCAGTACTTAAAGGGGGCCTACAAGAAAGCTGGGGAGGGACTTTTTACAAGGGTGTGTAGTGACAGGATCAGGGACAATGGCTTTAAACTGAAAGAGGGGAGATTTAGATTAGATCTAAGGAAGAAATTTTTTACATTGAGGGTGGTGAGGCACTGGCACAGGTTGCCCAGAGAAGCTGTGGCTGCCCCATCCCTGGAAGTGTTCAAGGCCAGGTTGGATGAGGCTTTGAGCAACCTGGTGTAGTGGAGGATTTCCCTGCCCATGGCAGGGGGTTGGAACTAGATGATCTTTGAGGTCCCTTCCAACGTGAACCATTCTGTGATTCTATGAATCCAGAGCTGACTACAATTTGACTTGAGATGAGTACAGTGTTATGAAGTGAGTATCTTTCCCTAGAAACTCTGTTTTTTAAATAAATGAAAGGTTTTTAAGTTACATTCTGAATGTTGGAAACTTTATTTTTAAGTCTTTGAAAGCAAGATATCATTATAAAAACATCTTTTAATTTTGAAGGAGACTGCTAAAATAGTGCACTTAGTGATTTTAATTTTAGAATTCTATATTTAGTTTTCTTTCTCTAACCAAAACAGTCAGATAGCCAGAACAAAATTAATACAAAAGCATGTAATGTTGTTTAAAGGTAATTGTAATTACAGCTTTGCTTTTGACCTTTTGTTCTTAGCTGTTAAGATCTTGAGCTTGACTTTTTTATTTTTCTTGCGCAGTATCTTTTTCAGTATAAGCCTCTTGAATGTGTTTTTAAATAGACTTTTTTTAAAGAAAACAGATAAACA
The DNA here is from genome assembly GCF_009769465.1 of Tauraco erythrolophus. Classification (NCBI taxonomy): domain Eukaryota; kingdom Metazoa; phylum Chordata; class Aves; order Musophagiformes; family Musophagidae; genus Tauraco; species Tauraco erythrolophus. The sequence continues at coordinate 7,026,004 of NC_141497.1, forward strand.
GGGAAAGGATTTAATCTATAGTATTTGGTCCATTGTTTTGTTTTATTTGCAACAAAATCCTTGTGATGATATTTTTCTTGTTGTCTTGACTACAGCAACTTTTCTATTGTTGTTTCCTTTGGTCTTAATAATTGGTATTAATGTGCAAACTTATCTTCTGAATGTTAAATTTTACTTTACGATTAGCATGTTTGGGTAGTTTATTTTGTTCACCTTTCACAATTGTAACTTAAATGTCTCATTAAAATTTACAGAATTTTAATACACTAGTAATTTTTCTGCTGTGCAAACAATTTCCCAATTTCTGCCTTATTTGATGATGTTGCCAAGAGAAGCTGGCAGATTTGGAGAGTTGTCTTTTGACACGTGAATTATCACTAATTTGCAGATTGAAATACAGAAAGTGTGGGGATTGGGAGGGAGAATTGCTTTGTTTGGGGTTGTTTGTTTTGTTTTTCGTTCCAAGTGTTCTGGTAAAACTTCTATGCTTTCTCTCAATGACTTAAACTCAAGTCATGCTTTATGCATCTTCAGGACTCTGCAGTTACTTTCAAAATAGGCAAACTTGTGAAATTTTGTGAAACATAAGTGTTAACAGTTATTGCCTGTTTGTGATAGTTTCAAGAAGGGAAACGCCTACATTCACAGATAAAGGCAATACTGTCTTTATGTAAGTGCTACTTTTTTCCTAAGAATTTTTCAGTGGAAAACTATGCTATTTTGGTTTGCATCAAAACTGTTGCTTTATTTTTCAAACTCTTCTTTAGAAACTGGAAAGTATCTGTTCCAGAGTGAACATTACCACCAAATTCCCAGTTGGTAAACTCAGCCTTTCAGTGTTAAGGGTTTTCCACTGAATCATTAAAGTTCAAATTGAGTTGCTGAATAATTATATCTGCAAGAAGTAGTGTGTGGTGTCCAGTTGCTGAAAGGGAACAAAGAAACATCATATGTACTGAAGCTAAATTCTGCAAGAATTTCAGAAGTGTTTATAGCGTTTTCTCTGGGAATATCTGGCAGTATGTAGAATTTGCAGAGGAAATACTAGGCTTAATCTAATTCCAACATTACTGCTTCTTTATTCAAAATATACCATGATATAGACATCATTAGTGACTCTAGTACAGTCACATATCTATTATGGGAGAATGATGTTGAGTTGTTAGTCTCTGCATGGAGTTCACAAAATGATTCACATGGATCCTATGCTAGCTAATTATAGATACAAGCTTACATGCTGTGATTCACTAGTATCTCACCCCATTCAACAAGTTAGCTTTCTACCAGTCTTACTTTTCACCCTTTTTTATCACTGCCCAAGCATCCGTGTCAAGGAGTTTATATAAAAACTGTCAGATACCAAGTCTGACCCTCAACAAACCATGAATAACTATGCTTAAACTACATACCAGATTTTGCTTGTTGATCTAGTTTCTTCCATATGACTTAAAGAAGGTATGCTCAAGGTAACTAGCTCCCCAAGCTTTGTATTATATATGCATGTATATGGGCACATATAATACATGCATGCAAATAAAATCAGAAAATCAGCAGCTTTGCAATTGTTACTTGGGAAAAAGCCCTATACTGGTCATTCCATTTATTGGCAATTCATTCTTGCTGCATCAAATGATCATGTAATTTTACAGGAGACAGAGAAAAGGAGAAGAATTGAAGAAGCATACAAAATTGCTGTGACAGAACTGAAGAAAAAGTCCCACTTTGGAGGGCCAGACTATGAGGTACAAATTATGTTTTTGAAATTTTTAAAAATGCTAAGACTTTTAAAGATTGGTTTGTTTCTCAAAGGAGTGTGTATGTGTAAATCAATTTATATGTCTTAGGCTGTGCAAGCATGTTCATTCCACTTATATTTTTCTGCCTTGGAAACTGAAACTGAATGAAGAATCTAAATCCTTAATTTTTTTGAGATTAGAAGTCTGTCTTCACCTCAGATTTCCTTATTCTGCTTTTGTCTAAAGCATTTTGCTTACAGATATTCCTGCTGACTTTTTAATTATTTTTCTTGTACATTTGATACTGCTCATATGCAAATTTTGTACACTTACTCTTTAATGAGTCAACTGTATAGATATTGGGATATTTAAAAGATACTTGAGCTTAAGTTCTCTGTTGAGACTGAGGCACTGTAAAAGAAAAAGATAGATAGACTTTGTCTACCTGGTTATGCACCCAGCCACTTCTCCCAGATATCCCTGTTGTAAAGTAGGTTTTTGAAATGTCGTGGTTTTTGGACTGAGGGTCGAGACAAGAACCGAAAAGGGAGCACCCACCAACCATGGTCTCGGGCAAAACATGACTCAGGCTTTCTTCTTAAAAAAAACAAAACAATTTATTAACAGTTACTAAACAAGGGACATAGGGGAACGAAACCGGTTACTTGAGAGGAGAAAAGAGAAAACAAGACCAGATCTTAAAACAACACATCCCCACCCCGTTTCCTTTCGTTCCTGGCTCAAACCCCCCCCCCCCCCCCCCGGCGGCGCAGGGGGACAGGAATGGGGAGTGCAGGTCAGTCCGTCCATGTTGTTAACTGCCGCTCCTTTCTTAAAGGAGGAGGAGTCTTTACACCATTTTTCCCTTGCTTCGGTGGATCCCCTACTCACAAAGAAAAAGTCCTCAAACTTTTCCAAAGTAAGTCCTGCCCGCAGGATTGCAATCCTTCCCCATGGATCGCACCAGTTCGGGCTTTACCAGTCTCGGCCTCTTAGGGAGCTGCTGCCACTCGCGTCGGCGTGGGTCGTCCCACGGTCTCCAGATGCCTCCACGACCTCGTCGTGCATTCCATGCCCCATTATCAACAGTACCTGGTCGCGCATCCCCTGCTCCACGACCTCTCCTGGGCTCAGGCATCTCCTTCCCGACGTGGGTTTCGCCACGAGTGGGTCGCTGCTCCGCCGAGTACACCCTGGCTGCAGGGGGGCCGCCTGCCATCTCACACCGATTTGCAAGGGAAGCCTCAGCTCCAGTACACCTCCTCCTGCTCCATCTTTGCTGACCCGGTCGTTGTGGTTGTCTTCTCTTAGATATTAATCCTCTCTAGGGGAGCTCGGCCCGGCGGGCACCCCGGGAGCGGGGCGCTTACCGAGTCCCCCATGCGGCTCCCCCGGCGCCATCTTGAGCGCATGGCGCCGGCCCGGGCCCGGGCCCGAGCGGCCGCTCGGCCGGGAGCCGGGAGCGAGGGCAGCGCCCTCCAGCTCTCTCCTCGCTCCTGAGCAAAGAGCCCCTTTCCCGCCCCTTTGTCCCAACTTAAATAGGGCAATTCGCAGAGGCGCCGCCTTGGCTCAACCTCCCCCGGGGGGGATGGGACTCAGATCTGGTGGCACAGGGAGCAAATCCCCTCCCCTGCCACCAGAACACCCCCACACACATCAAACTATCACATGAAATTTGCTGGATTGGTTTGTTTTACAATACAATAAAAGCAGTAAAGCTAGTTTTCTTAAATTATCATTTTACTTAGTCAACACAAATTTTTAAATAGTTGACTCAACTCTACCTGCTGTTTATTGTTAAACTATTCTTTCCAAGAATTTTCACTAGTGATCCCCAGGATTTTGTCTTGTCTTATGCTTTGAGCACATATCTGAAATCCACCCTAAGGCACTAGAATACTGGGAAGGAGTCTAACTACACAATTATGTTAATATGTTTACTTTACTGACACACTGTAAACATTTTTAAGAGAAGATATATGTTAGTTAAAACCTAAATCTGATGACAAAGCATATTGACACTGTTATTCAGTCTTCAGTTTCCTGGGTTTTTGCTTGTTTATAGAACTACCTCTAAATTGTGGTTAAAGGAAATAACTTCCTTTAACAAGTAGTATTTTCAGATGAATTGTAATCTAAGAATATTGGTGAAAATATTTGAGATCTATGGAAGAAATTTCCTTCTGTCAGTTATATGCATAATATATAAAAATCTATTTCTAATATTAAACTTAAGTGGAGCTCTCATGTCTCCAAAATTTTGAACTAGTTTTGTTTCTTACGCTCTAGGAGGGTCCTAATAGTCTGATTAATGAAGAAGAATTCTTTGATGCTGTTGAAGCTGCTCTTGATAGACAAGATAAAATGGAAGAACAGGTATTGATACTTGAAAAATGTGTTAATGATGGGCACTTCATGGAAGGCTTCTGTGACTTACTCAGTCCTGAGGTGCATCTCCTGAAACTCTAGATATTTTATACGGACACTTATAAGTGGAATTTACTACTTAATATTTGTACAGTTAAATATCATTGCTTAACACTAATTTTGAGACAGTGACTTCACAACTTGCATAGAAAAGGATAAGTGGCTAATGAATGTCCCTGGTTTCTAATTTCTAAATAAGTGTATTAGTCCTGTATAAAACTTATCTTTATATGTAACTGATGCCCTATGCAAATAAGAATATCAAATACTGCAACTATTTTTCAAAACCTAATTATTGCTCTGAAGTTTCTTTTGACTGTAGCAGTATGTGAAATAGGAAAGATACAGTTCTGTTGGTGTTTGTTTTTATTAGAAATTGTGTAGGCTCTGCTATTTCTCTAACTCATTTCTTGAATACACTTCAGTGACAAGGATCAAAAAGGGATAAGATGCATGTGATGAAATATATAGAATATGAGAACATATAGTAGCATATAAAATCAGAGGGAATAACAAAGTGGTGCCTCCTTTGTCTTAAAAGTGTTTAGGCTTATGAATATAGTGAATACAATGACTTGGTTAAGAATTATGAGACTTTCTAGTGGACATATAGTACCAAACAGAGTTTATCTATGTTGGGGTCTCTTAGTAGAGAGTAAGAGTTTTGAGTGGCTGTTGTACTACTACATGGATGCAACATGCTTAATACTGCCAATCTATTTTGCTTAACCTAGAAATTCACCTTGAAGATGAATAGGTAATTCAGTCTCCACGCCCATTCACTTCCTGAGAACTGCAGTAGGATGACAACTTCATGTCTGTCATGGACACTTATTAGTTGTTGTAGCCACTATATAGATTGAGGATGCCTCACTTGGTTTCATAGTCCACCCAGTAGCAGCTGATTACCAATAATTAAACCTGTTTTGTTGCAGTCTCAAAGTGAAAAGGTCAGATTACGCTGGCCAGCATCCTTACCTTCTGGAGATGCATATTCTGCTATAGGGACTCATAGATTTGTCCAAAAGGTAAGATATTTCTCATTATCTCCTCTGAATAATGTGCTGACTTATATTTCTGTATTTTATATGGATAGGTAAGATTGGGTTTTTTTATTATTTTATTTTATTATTTTTTTAGATGCTTCTAGTATAACTTTCAATGGTTTACTCATTTTCAATTGAAATATCTGGAATTGGAGAAGGACTCTTTTCTGTCTTGGCTCAAAAAAATACTGATTTCAGTATCTATTTAGAATACTCTTGACTTGTATCGAGCTTGTCAGTTAGAGATGATATTAAAGGAAAAAAAAAAATCCCAACTTGCTAACCTCAGTGTTTTTAAGATACCTTCACCAAAATTCATTTAATTGATTAAAAAAAGAATTTAAAAATCCAGTCTCTTACATTAGGATCAGTTGACTTTTTTTAGTATTACTAGAAACACTATGCTCTTTTTAGGGCTACACTGGGAGCATAATACATAATAGGTGCATGAAATCAGCATTCACTGCTGTGCTTGCTGCTTATGATGCTTTTGTTTTCCTTCATTATCTTGTGCTTGCAAGTTGGTACTGAATGCTCTGTTGTGCCTTTGTTCTGATTACTTGGTTTTTTCTTTGTCTGTCTCTGGTAGCCCTATAGTTGCTCTTCCTCCATGTCTTCCATTGATCTAGTCAGTGCCTCTGATGTTCACAGATTCAGCACCCAGGTACTGTAGTAATGTGTAGAGTGGGGGTAGCATATTTTTGCTGTATTTCATCCTCTTCTCTAGAACCTGTTTTCTTTTGTTACATAAATCACTGCTTGCTTTAAACTGGTATGTTGAGACAAAAAAAAGGGAGTTCTCTATTCCTATACTAAATGATTGTCTTTTTACATTCTGCTTGCATGCATATCATTTGTGCAGAGGCCCAAATCTTGTGGAACTGTTGGATTGATTTCAGTAGCTTTAATAAAAATACCTACAACTTGAAAATTTGGCATTTCTGATTATAATAAAAGTAATAAAATGACACCTGTTTTTTGTGAGCTGGAGATGGTCTTTGCTTCAAATTGAATAGCTTTTCTTACTTTTAAATCAAAGTTTTAATTTTGTCTTTAAAATTTGTCACTTGTAATGACATTAAGATACTAAATGTTAAGGTTCTCTATTATCATTTTTTACCTCTACAACTAGTTTTATTACTGAAAAGTCATAAAGTATGTTGTTAACAAATGAGATTGTGGATATGAGAATTTTTACTGAAGGGTTCCAATATATTCAATTATCCTTCAGAAAATGTCTGACATCCCAAATATGCGAATGTAGTTGTACTGACATATTCCAGTAATGTACAAATTACTCTAGGTGCTTGCTCTGAAGATCATAGTTTAGAGTTGAATTAGATAAGTGAGTTTGTGTTTGGTCTTTATTCTCAAAAAAAAAATGTTCAGACATAGCATTCATGTCATTAGTTTCCTTCTGCTGTGGTCTATATATGATTATGAATATGGAGCTTCCTTCTGGGATCTTTTGTTTTGGGTTTTGTTTGTTCGTTTTTTAAATTATTAACTAACACTGCAAACAGTCTGCTTTTTCAAATAGAAAGAATGGATTTTGTTTTGATTAACAGAGCCTGGAATCATACTACCTGCAGACCTTACCACCAGCTTTGTGAGCAGAACCGTAACACTTAAGGACTTGCTTAATGGACTGAAATCTCAACACTTGCCTTGATCTATTGCAGTCAGTTAATTTCTGGAATTTGAACTTACTGCAAGGGGGAAAAGTATGCAGGTCATATTGCACAACACTGATAGGCTCATCTACTGGTACTCCAGTAGTCATGTTAGTAATTCAAGTTTGATTTTGTTTGGGAGGAGGGAGGAAATCAAGTAATAGAAAGCAAGTTTGATTCCAAAGATAGAATTGGTTGTCTATCAGGCTATGGGTACATGGCCAGTTCAATGTAAGGGAAACTCATAGTCACCAAAATATGCAAGCCATCTCATTTTCATTTCTTATGCCTGTGATAACATTTGTGGATTCATATGGTAAACCTGAGTATCAGAGCACAAGTGTGGCTGAAAACCTAACCGTTTAAAAAGAAATCTGAGGTTGACCAGGTCCTTATCACAATAATGCAAATTTACGTTAAAGATCAGGGTCAAACGGACTGGATTATGGGGTCAAGGTGTTGCCCTTTTCAGCAGCTGCAGGGATTCATAGATTCATAGATTTCTAGGTTGGAAAAGACCTTAGAGATCATCGAGTCCAACCATCCCTAATCCCCATTAAACCATATCGCTAAGTAGATCATCCACCCTATTCTTAAACACATCCAGGGATGGGGACTCAACCACCTCCCTGGGCAGCCTATTCCAGTGGCTGACAACCCTTTCAGAGAAGAAGTACTTCCTAACATCCAACCTGAATCTCCCCTGACTAAGCATATATCCATTTCCTCTTGTTCTATCACCCATCACTAATGTAAAGAGCCCTTCCCCTACCTCCCCACCATCCCTTCTCAAGTATTTGTAGGCTGTAATCAGGTCTCCCCTCAGCCTCCTCTTCTCCAGGCTAAACAGCCCCAACTCCCTCAGCCACTCCTCATAAGTTTTATTTTCCAGCCCCTTGACCAGTTTAGTCGCCCTTCTTTGGACTCGCTCCAGGAGCTCAATATCTCTCTTAAAGCGAGGGGCCCAAAACTGGACACAATATTCCAGGTGCGGCCTCACCAGTGCCGAGTACAGGGGCAGGATCACTTCCCTATTCCTGCTGGTTACACTATTCTTGATACACACCAGTATCCCATTGGCCTTCTTGGCCACCTGGGCACACTGCTGGCTCATATCAAGCCAGTAGTCAACCAACACCCCCAGGTCCTTCTCCGCCAGGCAGCTCTCCAGCCACTCTTCCCCGAGCCTATAGCGATGCTTGGGGTTTTTATACCCCAAGTGAAGGACTCTGCACTTGGCCTTATTAAAGCTCATGCCATTGGCCTCAGCCCAACGATCCAGTCTGTTCAAATCCCTCTGAAGAGCCTCCCTACCCTCGAGCAGATCGACACAGCCTCCCAGCTTGGTGTCGTCCGCAAATTTACTGAGGGTACATTCAATCCCCTCATCCAGGTCATTGATAAAGATGTTAAACAGAACTGGACCCAGCACTGAGCCCTGGGGAACCCCACTGGTGACCGGCCTCCAGCCGCATTTAGCCCCATTTACCACCACTCTTTGGGCCCGGCCATCCAGCCAGTTTTTAACCCAAAGGAGGGTGTGCCTATCCAGGCCAGCAGTTATCAGTTTCTCAACCAGAACACTATGAGAAACTGTATCAAAGGCTTTACTGAGGTCAAGGAAAACTACATCCACAGCCCTTCCCTCGTCAACCAGGCGGGTCACCCTGTCATAGAAGGTGATCAGGTTTGATTGGCAAGACCTGCCTTTCATAAACCCATGTTGACTGGGCCTGATCACCCGGTTAACCTGTATGTGCTCATTAATAGCACTCAAGATAACCTGTTCCATGACTTTGCCCGTCACCGAGGTCAGACTGACAGGCCTGTAGTTCCCCGGATCCTCCTTCCGCCCTTTTTTGTAAATGGGGGTAACATCCGCCAGCCTCCAGTCCAGCGGAACTTCCCCAGTGAGCCAAGACTGCCCAAAGATAATGGACAGGGGTTTGGCAATGACATCCGCCAGCTCTCTCAGGACTCTCGGGTGGATACCATCAGGCCCCATAGACTTGTGGGCATCCAGCTGATGAAGCAGATCCTTGACCCTTTCCTCTTGGATCACAGGAGCTTCGATTTGCTCTCCCTCCCTGCTCTCAGACACCATAGGCCAGCTCACTTGGGAACTACTGACCTTATTATTAAAGACTGAGGCAAAGAAGGCATTAAGGACCTCAGCCTTGTCCTCATCCCTAGTGACTAACGTACCCCCTGTGTCCAGTAGGGGCTGGAGGTGATCTTTAGCCCTCCTTTTGTTATTAATGTATTTATAGAAAGACTTTTTGTTGTCCCTTACAGAGCAGGCTAGTCTAAGTTCCAGTTGGGCTTTTGCCCCCCTGATTATCTCCCTACATGCCCTAACTTCCTCCCTGTATTGATTCCTGGATGCCTGCCCATTCTTCCAAGACTTATAGACATCCTTTTTTCTTTTGAGATGTTCCCAAATCTCCTTTGTCATCCAAGCTGGTTTTCTACCCCGGCGGCTCGATTTCCGGCACACAGGGACAGCTCGCTCCTGTGCCTCCAGAATTTCCTTTTTGAGTAGTAACCATCCCTCCTGCGCCCCCTTACCCTTGAGAGCTGTCTCCCATTGGACTTTATTAACCAGACTTCTAAACAGCCCAAAGTCAGCTCTCCCAAAGTCCAGCTTGGCCGTTTTAGTGCTCCCCCTCCTAACTTCCCCTAGAATTGAGAATTCTATTATCTCGTGGTCACTATGCCCCAGGCGTCCTCCAACCTTCACATCTCCCACAAGCCCTTCTCTGTTCACAAACAGCAGGTCTAGGGGAGCACCTTCTCTAGTCGGTTCACTGACCAGTTGTGATAGGAAGTTGTCCTCCACACTCTGCAGGAATCGCCTAGACTGTTTCCTGTCTGCCATGTTATACTTCCAACAGACATCAGGTAGGTTAAAGTCACCCATAAGGACAAGGGCTAGTGAGCGCGAGACTTCCCCCAGTTGTTTAAAGAACAGTTCATCAGTCTCACTGTCCTGATAGGGTGGCCTGTAGCAGATTCCCACTACAATATCCGCCTTCATAGGATTATACTACATAGAAGCTACTACCCAGTGTATTAGGATGTTTCAAGTTAACTGGCTCACTGCAGAAAGGATGATCTTGCTAACTTACAAGAAACCTACTCCCCTTTGTCCCCTCCTTCCTCCATATTTTTCCTAGAACAAACTTTTGCCAGATCAGTAAGTCAGTACACCTGCTCTGGAGCTTCATTGCTAGTGAACAAGCAGGTGAAAGACAACTGAGAGCATGAAGAGAAAAGCAGCACACCTTTTGGTGACAACCTACTGTGGATCTTATTAATAGGAAATTGGCCTCTGTCCCCAGGCTGAGGATTTGGCTTTTGGAAAGGCAAGCTAATATCTTGATTCTGAATAAATGGGACTTGTTTCTAGACTTCATTCATACCAAGGGAATTTTGGTATTAGTAAAAGGTCAAGTAGAAACTTGCAGCTTTGTTTTTAAGATTGAGAAGTGTAAACATGTATTCTGACAGGAGCTGGTTCTTCAGTGTGCCTTCAGAAAGGCATTGATTTGTCTCTGCCAGCTGAGTGGGAGATTGCAGGCTTAAAACGCTGCAGATGTTTTGCAGATCACTTTCTCCTCTTTTAAAGGACTATCAGATTTTTAAATAGATCAAGCTGTTCTGAGGGCCTTTTAAGTGAACTTCCTACTTAATGTTTAGGCCAAGGTTGCATGTGATACAGGTTGCAAGTATTTTTGCAGATCATTCCTGTAATCTACCAGGAAACCAGAGGTAATAGTGTGGCCTCCCCAGTGGGAAAGCATGAATCTTGACTCTGTGCCTAATGTGGTACCTGAAATAGGTGCAGGCTGACAGACAGCAACCAGCAGGTAGATCACTGTTTGGACAGATAGTATGCATAAGGCAGTTGTAGGCACTGCAATTACTTGGTCAAGTAAAACTAATTACTTGTTAGCAAAAAACATGATTCACTCTCCTCTGAAAGCTGCAATGATGATACTTCTCCTTCTCCAAACCTAAGGGGAAGCTGTCTGAAAGATGTTGTATTAGCAGGAATGAAACTTTATCAGGAGATATATTTTTTTAATATAAGCATTTCTGTTCTGTTTTTCTAGCTGGCAGTTGTGCAATGATGCCAATGAAACAGAATAGGCATGCTTTGCTCATAACTGTTTCCTTCACTGCTGTTTCAATATGACTTTTGATATGCATTCACTTTTTTAGAGCTTGTCTCTCTCTCTCCCTCTCCCAAGTCTTACAAGGCATTGTAATTCTATTTGGAGATACCTGAAGTAACTTCCTATATGCTGAAATAAAACTGTCTTAGGTAGAAATAGTGAGTTTTGACAGTTTAGAGGTGCAAAGGAAGGATAGGGAAGTACCCATAAAGAATGAAGTTGAAGTTGAATCGAGATTTTGGCTTTTGTTTCTGAAGGCCAGAAGTATCTGCTTGTTCTTAACCTGTGATAGAAGGCTCTGTTGTCCAAGTTCAGCTCCTGCATAGGATTTGAAGTATTGACTTGTGACTTCCAATACTCTACAGTCCCCTGCCCAAGAAGATGGAAGGAATGATTTAAAAACGTGTATTTTTTCTTTTAAAGGTGGAAGAGATGGTACAAAACCATATGACATATTCCTTGCAAGATGTAGGAGGAGATGCCAATTGGCAGCTAGTGGTAGAAGAAGGAGAAATGAAGGTAAGCATTTTTTTTTTCCTTAATTGATATAAGATGATATGCTGTGAAGACAGATATTTTTATTCTCTTTGATTACTATCACTCAGCAAGTTATGCTATTAAAACTTCTCTCTGAGAATAGCATTGTTTAAGTTAGGACTGGAGTCCACAAGAGCTGCAGCTTCTAATATATTTATTGATGCAAAATCTTATGCAACTATTGCAATAGCTTTGTCTTTGCAGATTCCTTTCTCATTTTCTCCTACTTAAAATCTGGTATCAAAATGGTGTGTAAATTCAATGTATGAAAATGTTATATGGTAGCAAGTTACTGTTGGCTACTCCACTGTGCTTGTATTGTATATTTGTATCTTGCTTTGAAGAACCGCCTGCTGTAGGAGATGATCAGGTTCGAGACCATCTAAAGAAACTGAAGGTGGACAAGTCCATTGGACCTGATGAGGTGCATCCGCGGGTCCTGAGGGAACTGGCAGATGAAGTTGCTAAGCCGCTATCCATCATATTTCAGAAGTCGTGGCAGTCTGGTGAAGTTCCCAATGACTGGAAAACGGGAAACATAGCCCCCATCTTTAAAAAGGGAAAAAGGAAGACTTGGGGAGCTACAGGCCAGTCAGTCTCACCTCTGTGCCTGGCAAGATCATGGAGCAGATCCTCCTGGTGACTATGCTAAGGGACATGGAAAATAAGGAGGTGATTTGGGACAGCCAATATGGCTCCAATAAGGGCAAAGCATTTGATACTGTCCTGCACGACATCCTTGTCTCTAAACTGGAAAGACATGGATTTGACGGATGGACCACTCGGTGGATAAGGAATTGGCTGGATGGTCGCACTCAAAGAGTTGTGGTCAATGGTTCAATGTCCAAGTGGAGGCCAGTGACGAGTGGTGTTCCTCAGGGGTCGGTACTGGGGCCAGTGCTATTTAACATCTTTGTTGGTGACATGGACAGTGGGATGGAGTGCACCCTCAGCAAGTCTGCAGATGACACCAAGCTGTGTGGTGGAGGGAAGAGATGCCATCTAGAGGGACCTTGACAGGCTGGAGAGGTGGGCCTGTGAGAACCTCATGAAGTTCAACAAGGCCAAGTGCAAGGTCCTGCACATGGATTGGGGCAATCCCAAGCACAAGTACAGGCTGGGCGGAGAATGGATTGAGAGCAGCCCTGAGGAGAAGGACTTGGGAGTGCTGGTGGATGAGAAGCTCAACTTGAGCCAGCAATGTGCACTTGCAGCCCAGAAAACCAACCGTATCCTGGGCTGCATCCAAAGACGCGTGGCCAGCAGGTCGAGGGAGGTGATTCTGCCCCTCTACTCTGCTCTCGTGAGACCCCATCTGGAATACTGTGTTCAGCTCTGGAGTCCCCAACAGAAGAAGGATATGGAGCTGCTGGAGCAGGTCCAGAGGAGGGCCACGAAGATGATCCGAGGGCTGGAGTGCCTCTCCTATGAAGACAGGCTGAGAGAGTTGGGGCTGTTCAGCCTGGAGAAGAGAAGGCTCCAGGGTGATCTTATAGCAGCCTTCCAGTACTTAAAGGGGGCCTACAGGAAAGCTGGAGAGGGACTTTTTACAAGGGCGTGTAGTGATAGGACAAGGGGCAATGGATTTAAACTGAAAGAGGGCAGATTTAGATTAGATATAAGGAAGAAATTCTTCACTCTGAGAGTGGTGAGGCACTGGAACAGGTTGCCCAGAAGAGTTGTGGCTGCCCCATCCCTGGCAGTGTTCAAGGCCAGGTTGGATGAGGCTTTGGGCAACCTGGTGTAGTGGAGGGAGGTTTCCCTGCCCATGGCAGGGGGGTTGGAACTAGGTGATCTTTGAGGTCCCTTCCAACCCAAACCATTCTATGATTCTATATATGCATTCTTCTGCATAGTGATAAATAAGGTAGCTTAATCATTTTTAGAGTAGAGATTCTCAAAATCCTGCTGTTTTCATGTGAAGTGCCATGTAAGAACATCTGCATTGGTAGTTACCAGAGAACACTGACATTGCAAATTATTCATGTGTTAGTCTTCTAGGTAAGTTTTTATTAAAGCTGATGAAACTTTAAATGGCTTAAATATGAACAGTTTTGACATTTTATGTTCTGTATTTGTTTCTTTGTATTTGGCCATAGGTGTACAGAAGAGAGGTTGAAGAGAACGGAATAGTTTTAGATCCTTTGAAAGCAACGCATGCTGTGAAAGGGGTAACAGGGCATGAAGTTTGCCACTACTTTTGGAATGTTGATGTTCGTAATGACTGGGAAAGTAAGGAATCAGTTATTAAACTTTGCATGTGTCATGGTTTAGCCCAGCTGGCAACTAAACTCCACACAGCTTCTCACTCACCCTCCTCTGCCCCCAGAGGATGGGGAAGAGAATTAAAAGAGAAAAGGGAAAGAGACCTGTGGCTTGAGATGATAATAATAATAATAATATACAAACAAGTGATGCACGGTGTAATTGCTCACTACCCAGTGACCAACGCCTGTCCCATCCCAGCAAAACAATTCCGAAACAGATAAGTCCCAGCACCACAATCCTGGACGAGTGAGAGGCCCAAAAGGAGAGCAAGAGAGAGAGAGCAGAAAAGAGAGTACAAGAGTGAGAGCCCCCAGAAGAGCAAAGACCCTTCTTTCCAGTCAACCCTCATTTTTATACTGGGCATGACGCTGCATGATATGGAATACTAATTGGCCAGTTTGGCCTCAATCCTAAGTCTAAGTTCAAATCATAAGGAGAGTCATGGCCCCCCTGTCCCGGCCATGCTCCCCCCCTACCCTGCTGTGCTCCTGCACACTGGCGAGAACACGGCAGCTGAAAAGTCCTTGAGGCCTCAGTGCCAACTACAAACATCAGTGCGCTGTCAGCGTTCTTCTCAGAGCAAGTCTCAGACTAAAACCAAAACACAGAGCTCTTCTGGCTGCTGAAAAGAAAAACTAACTGTCCCAGCCGAAACCAGGACAGCATATTTATTGGCAAGCATATTCTTTATAACATTGACCTAATATCTGTGCTTGTTTACTGATGGATTTATTTTTTTCCCCTCTCTTTTAGCAACAATTGAAAATTTCCATGTTGTGGAAAATTTAGCTGATAACGCAATCATCATTTACCAGATGCATAAGGTAATAACGCTTCACCTGTATACACACCTTGGTGAGACAATCTGGGGCATATGTGTTCTAATCTATTCTGAAATACTTGTAACATCTTAACAACTTAAAATACTGTTCAAAACAACAGTTTAGAACAAGTTCTCTATTAAACTGCAACTTTGTCAAATTTTGAAACTTGACTTGATAGCATAATTGATTGTGTATGTGTCTGATAGAGCTTGTAATAACAAACGAGGACTGTTTTTAATCTCCAAGTATATCACTTCCAGCAAGGCAAGGGTCATCTAAAGCAAACTGAAGCAATAAATTGACACTGACTGCAAGGAAGAAACCCATACCACTGTATCATATGTTTTTTTTTCAATAATGCAAGCTATTGTTGACCACGATTAGTTGACATTTATATAATGTCAATATAGTGGTATAATTGCTGGTACAACATTTGTTCTTTTAAATTCATTATGTTTTTCCACCTCAACCAGTTTTGATGTAGCTTTACTAAAATGTTCATTTGACTTCTAACCCAATAACTGTAACCTAATAGGTTCAAAAAAATTGGGAATGAAGTCTACAAATTCATCTTTAACTTGCATGATTCCAAGTATTAGTATACTCAAATATTAAAACAAATCTAATTTTTTTACAATTTTACTAATAATGTGGTTACCTTAAAACTGCCGTAATAGCAGACTATGATTTTTTTAATAAGGCAGTTGTGTGAACTGTATAGTGTTGTGGTAAAAGCTAGACTTTTTTCCCCTATTGAGTCCCAGGAAAATGGCTTCTGTATAGTTTTACTTTATTTTATCAGACACTTTGCTTCTGAAACTTTCTCTTAGATAATACCAGTTTACCATATCGGTCTCACTGAAGTAGTAGCTTCTTGAAATAATATTTGTTATAAATATTTCTTACTCTCTTTTTTTCTCCATATTTATGGAGACATAAATAACTGTAGATTCATTTATTTATAATTAACCATTAGTTCAGTTTGTAGCTTACAAGTATTAACTAAAATGTAAACCTGAAGGTTGAGAGAACAGGAGGGGGAGTGCCTCTTCCTAGTTGTCATTGCAGCTTGACTCCCTGCCTTTCAAATGCCTTAAACTTTTACCTTAATTTTTTTAAAATGAAACGTAGCCATATAACCTGATACACATCTGTACAACACCTATGTTCTGTTTCAGTTTTGAAAATTGCATGAAATTACTAACTTGAAGAAACTTTTTTACTTAAATAACATGACTGACCTGTTTTGCCTTGTTTGTTTTTTTCCTTTAGTCCTTATTGTAAGTACTTAATTTGCAAAACTGGAAAAGCTTATATTCAGGTGTTTCTCTGCAGAGGGTGTGGCCAGCTTCTCAAAGGGATGTGCTGTATTTGTCTGCCATCAGAAAGATACCAGCATTCGGTGAAAATGATCCTGAAACATGGATTGTGTGTAATTTCTCTGTGGAACATGACAGTGCTCCTGTAAGTGTTATTTTCATTCTATCAAGTTCTGCTTTTAAGATACCATTTTTCAATTATGTGGTGATGGTCGTGCAATACTAATGTAAGTGAGGGGAGGGTATGCAAAAATACAGTTTGTTTAAACCAGATGATACAATGACCTGATGAAGGCATTCTGAGCCAAAAACTTCCTTACCTTATCTCAATAGTTGGCAGATCTAAGGTGTTGCAGAAAAATGGAAGCAAAATTTCTGGAGATGTGAAAACATTTTAAAGAACTGAGGTTACTTCGTATGGAATAAAATCAATAACTCTTCAGTATTGTCAAACATGGGAATAGGCTTGTATAACTGTAGATATGGAATCTGTTAAACCTCCAGCTTACACAGTTCTGCCTTGGTTCTGTCAGATAGTAGCAATGATTGTTTTCTTTGGAGTATTTCTGTGCTGATTGCTATGCCATTGCCTGCTTACAAGGGAAAAGTTGCCAACTGATATTTGTAAATGCTAATGCATTATTCTTTAGATGTTTTCTTACTTGTCACAATAATTGAAATAGTTCACTGTATTAAGCAAACAGAAATCTGAGATTCAGGCTTTTCAGTTTAACCCTTTCCCTATTCACCATATACCTTTCATTTCATTCACAGTCATGTTACATCCATGTAGTGCTATAATGCAAACTCCCTGAAATACAACTTTTGGAGTTTCTTAGACGTTATACTAAATTAAAATGTTAGCAGTCAAGTATGCTGAAATAAACTTAGTTCAAAGCTTACAAATGTTTCTTTTTTTTTTTTTTGGCAGCTGAACAATCGCTGTGTCCGTGCCAAAATAAATATTGCTATGATTTGTCAGACATTAGTAAGCCCACCAGAGGGGAACAAGGAAATCAACAGGGACAATATCCTATGCAAGATTACATATGTAGCTAATGGTAAGTCTAAAATTTTTCAGTACGATGTTCATGATATATGCTAATTCTGGGGAGCCGAATACTGGCAAAAAAAAAAGGTTGGTGCAGTTTTCTATTAAATTTACATATAGGATCACACTTGTGGTCTTCACAGTCAAAAAGACTCGAATTCATGTGCTACATCAATCAGTGAATGGGATCTTTCATTGTGTGGCATTCTGAGAGGAATAAATGAAAGTAATGTGTAGCTCAGTCCTAAGTACAGAACCTTGGAGTGGATGGGGATGGGCAGAAGAAATGTCTGCAACTGGGATGACTTGGCATAAACTATTAGTTTCAGTAATAGTCTGTTTTTTTATTCATGTATTGCTGTCAATTTTTTTCCCCAGTTCATCTTGTTAGGTTGAAAAGCTGCTGATAGTAAAGATACAGTTCTTACCCTCAGTATTAAGAAGGGACAAATAAATTTTGTATGAGGATGTTTGCAAGCTGTATAATATGTCTACATATTTTTAAATTTTATTAACTGATAGAATCTTCAGTATTGACTGCAAAGTTAGCAAAGCCAAACTGTATTGTTACTGTACCCAGTAATTAGCAGTGTATTATAGTATTGGAACCACATACCTATTAGCTCCTCTCCAGCAGCTACAAAACACTATCTCACCTGCTTATTATTTTTGACCACCTATTGCACAGCTTACTAAAGAATCAAAGTCTGAAAAATGGGTTCAGTAAATCTTTGCCATATAGGAGTGATGCAACTTGTATTAAATCCTGTACAAATAATACTATATGATGTTAAACTCTGGGGTAAGCTGCTTTGTTTCCTGTTTAGAAGTTTCCCAATTATTTAAAAAATACATTTTCATTGACAAATTCTGAACTGTGGTTATATGGGAAGTGGCAGCTTTTTCAGCAAAGTACTTGACCTGTGAATTTAAGCATATTTTAGAATCAGTTCAAATTTTGTTTCAAGTGCTTTAAAAATAATTTGTAAGACATTAGCTATGTAGCAATTCTGCAGGCAAATGCAGCAGTTATTGGAAAGTTAAGACTGTCTTCTATTTTCTTTGAAATAAGAAGTAACTTGAGTCTCTTTTTCTGTTGTTTCTTGGAAGTACTTAAAGAATATCATCTTTCATTTGGGCATTCCCCAAAGACAACACATCATGTTTAATGTTTTCTAAATAGTGACATCATAGAACTGGACTGAATTAGAGTATTAAGAGTAGAAAGTGCTGCAATACAAGCTGTAAGGGCGTAAATTCTGCTGATTATTCTTTCCTGTTACTTCAGAAAGACTTGCAGGAATACAAACTTAAATTTTCTTTTCTAGCTTTTAGCAGATTTGCTGTATTTCAGTGTCTGGCTTCCTGTCTACTTCCAGTGAACCCAGGAGGATGGGCACCAGCATCAGTGTTACGGGCAGTGGCAAAACGAGAATATCCAAAATTCTTAAAGCGTTTTACATCATATGTGCAAGAGAAAACAGCAGGAAAGCCTATTTTATTCTAGTATTATCAGGTATACATTCATTTTTTTATTCTTAATTTACTATAAATATTTACAGTCAAACAGAAATATGCAATCTAGAAATGTCTTATAATTAGCATGAATTCAGTGCTTAGTTTTAATATATGTATACAATATACTTTTTAAAACATTCGTGTAATTCATGTGTATTATTAGCATGAAAAATAAGGGCTGCACAAGTTATCAAGCATTAGTTTTTGTAGACTTACTAGTTCGTCTTGCAAGTTTTTGCATGCATGTTTGATTTATGTAGAAGTATAAAAGGATGAAATCTTTTATATCAACTATCATAGACATTTTGCACTTGTTCTGAAAATGCATACTAAAGTTTCTAGAGCCTCATGGTATTTCGATATCTTAAATTCTAGTTGCATATCTGATAGAATATTATGGAGGTCAAAGTATTCTTTTATATTGACAGAATAGTTTAGATCTAGGATTTTTATTAATGGAACTTTTCTGACAAACCAGTGTCAATTACTGGAGTATTTAAAAGATTGTGACTTAAATTTTTAGTCTTTCTGATAAGCCTAAGAAACAAAATGGATTTACAGATGCTTTCTGAAGTTAATGAATGTATTTTAATGGTATAGGTCATTGGGCTAATCTAAAATTATTTTAATGTTTAAATGATGATGTGACATTAGAAAAGAATTTCTCGATCACTTTTGTGGATGTCTGAATCTGTCAGATGTAAGCCTTTGTGCTAAGTAAGGCTTTGCTTAATTTTTGTTAGTGTAGACTCTTGCCGTATACTTCATTATGTATAACTGTAGTGTCAAACCACCGAATTCCAGCTACAAAGTAAAGTAGCATTTGGTAGCTTGACTATTAGAGCATGATCTGAAAATTATTTTTTATTACTTTTCTATGCATGACATAGGATACCTCTATTTTTAGATTCTATTTATTATGTCAGACTCCAAAAGTCTTAGTAATTTGATCCTTCGGTAACAGGTAGCCCTGTAATGATTCACATTTTTAATTGCATATTGTTAGAGAACTAGTGTAGGTGTGAACCATTTAAATCATGGCTGTCATGAACCAACAGTTCAAACATGATAATAGCAGTGCTGATACTATTTAAGGGGTTTAACAAGTTCTTGTTTTCCTATTAGTGTTCAAAATTTTCAGTACTGTATTTTGTCTTTGCTTACCTGCAGTGATCAGAACAAGACTAGGTGAGCATTCCACGTTGAAGAGACCATGCATAGAGCACTCCATGCTGGAACAAAGGATCTATAGTTTTATGGCCGAAGTTCTAGTCTTTGTATACTGAAGTAAAGAAGTGTTGTGACACCATGAGGCTGAATATTTAACACTAGCTCTCTCCTAAATTTTCTTGCAGAATCAGTGTGTAATTATAAATAGATGTATTGATAACATGTATATGGCTATTTTATTTGCTTGCTTTAGAAGAGGAAGAACGTGTACAACTTTGAATCACCAACATGGCTTACTGCTTTAATTTTAAACAAATTGCAGAATTCCATTGTCAACATTCCTAAAATGCTCATGCAGTTTTTGTGCATATCCAAAGAGCACAAAAGACAAATGTACATACAGCATACTGTATGTGCTTTATATGCACAAAAATCTTATGTGGTATTTTGGGGGGGAGGGAAGGAGTTCAGTAAAGCCTAGGTGACTTATTGGCAGATTTTGTTTTGCTTTGTATAATCATAGTCCATTGCTGCTTGTTTCCATAATGAATCGTCTTGTTACATAAAATGTCAGTTAATAATTGAGGGCTATCAATATCCTTATGACTTTGCCTTTTCTATTGTCTTACTCTTATGAAGATCTTTGGCTCTGAAGGAGTAAGAGTGCGAAAAGCTTTATTTTTTTCCAGATATCTTTATATTTCTATTGTATTTTTTAGTTGTGTAATATGTACTACAGAATTATTGTTATTAAACATGATCTAGAAATTTCTAGGAAGATTCTGTATGAGAGGGCAAGAGATTGCCTGAAAGCTAGAAGTCATCTATCCATGATATATGTGGACTGCTTTCTTGCATGATATCTGGGGCTTTCCCGAAGCTGTGAGAAGGTACACTATAATATTTATTGAAGTAATTTGGACTACATAGGACAACATTCCCAGCCTAGAATGAGGATGAGTACATTATTTTCAGATCCTGCATGTGTTTTCCTCGTCTTAATAAAGCCATGCTATGAGATTCATGTAGAAAATGAGTTGTGCTGATACTTGCCTCTTGATCAAAAACCCATCCGAGCTATATGGGTGTGTAGTTCTTATTGGAAAGTTCCCTCAAGTTGCTGTGAGAATGTAAATGTCAGATATTTGCCTGCCTTTGATTCTGGAGATGCTCATTAAGAGAGGACTCTAGCAGACTGGTACTGACTTTGAGGTCTTTTATCCATGTCCTGTAGTTGGAAACTCTTCAGAGACTGCTGGGTGTTTCACTGACCTGTATATCTCAAGAAAAAAGTTTCAGAGAGAGAGAGAGTTTGGTTTGTGGTGGTGTTGTGGTTTTTTTTTTTCACAAAAGAAAGCTGAAAGTCTTATTTGATATAGTATGGTAGGTGCCTGAAAATAAATAAAAGATAATAAACTTAATGAAGATTTGGTGAATGATTAAATGTGATCTACATAGTGTTGAAAAAACTACTTTATCTGTTCATCTTCTCTATAGAGATGAAACAATACATAATACATGATTACACATGCATGCATATTTCATGCTCCATAACTCTTCCCTTTTTATTTGCCTTTTTCTAATGGTGTGCATGGAATATGCCTTATTACAGAGTTATTCTGTTAATTTGAATATGTAAAAAAGTGCCTATATGTTAATACTAGTAAGGCAAATAAGATGAAAATTTGTACACGTTTACTATATCACTAGTGGAACGTTTTATATAGTGATGTTAAAAAAAAAAAATCTTATCTCAAATGTACTTCATCATTTTTACAATCAACCAAGCAATGGCTCATTCCACCATAGCCACTGATAGGAATGTAAAAAAAAAAATAAAATCCAAAATATAAAGAGTTTAACTCCTTATTTGCCATTTCTGGTAATTGTTGAACACAAGCAAGTAACTGTTTATTAATTTAATAGGATGACTTTATTTTACAAAGGTATGGAAAGTTTACAAAGCAGTATATAAATCTTATATCATTAGTTGCATTTGCACTAAATGTGATGTACTTTTGCAATTTATTCTGTATTTTACTTTTAGATAAAGGCACTGGTACTTCACTACAGCTAGCTCTGCCCAGAGTTGTAAGAGGCTTCTTAAAGAATATGGAAAGAGTTTCAAGATTGAGAAATAGGTATTAAATGACATCTTTAAAAACAAATGAAAAAAGGCAGCTCTCTATCGGCCTCTCAGATTGTCCATGTGCAAGTAGCCATTAGGTCTTTTCTTCCAGAAGGGATCTTCCTTTTATGGTTGTATAAATTTTCCCCTGTCTCTTGAGCCCACCCCTCTTTCCAGTCACTGCTGCATATCTGTGCACTCAGTTCTCTTCTTTCTGTTAATGGATGTGTAGTATTTATAGAATCATAGAATGGTTTGGGTTGGAAGGGACCTTAAAGATCATCTAGTTTCAACCCCCCTGCCATGGGCAGAGAAATCCTCTGCTACACCAGGTTGCCCAAAGCCTTATCTAACCTGGCCTTGAACACTTAATACATGTGTTCTTGAACACTTTATACATGTGTTCTTTGCAAAAGCAGCCCATGACTCTAGAATGGCTTTTTTTATAAACTGAACCAATTTGAAGGGCTGAGAACATAGCTATCTTCTCCATTAGATATAATTTTCTGAATATCAATGTCCATTTGGAGAATTTGGATGTTGCTGAACTAGATTTGAAGGAAATGACTTGGTAAAACTTGTATTGGGAATGAGGGTGAGAATGAGAGATGGTCATTGTTATCCTGTCTGAGAACCTGAACATCTTATTTTTACAAATTTATCTGTGAAAAATGTGATGCACTTTTGAAAAAAAAAAAAATTTTACTTAATTGGGCTGAGCTGGCTTATCTGAAGTTGTGCAGATTTTCTTTAAACTAATCAGGTTGTCCACCTGTATTTTTGTCAAGTTGTACAGATAACTCTATTTCAATTGCCACTGTTCATCTACAGACTCAAAACATGGATCATATTTTTTAGTACCTTGAGTGTGTAGAGTGTAACTGTTTGTTCTATAATTGCTTTATGATCCTAATGATAAGTTTTAAAAAATTAAAATAAGTTGTCTCTTCCATGTTACAATCATAAATTTTAAACCAGTATTTAAAAGTGAAAAGTATTAAAAATTATGAAGAAAAATCCTAGTTTGTAGTTATTTTTAACTTTTAGTGTTTTGGAGAAATTTATTTAAAACATTTTACCTTTTAACCAACTTTTAGATCATGTATAAAGTTATATACAATACTAGAATGTATGGAAAATATTTAACAGGAAAGCAGTTCACTTGTATTACTGAGGTTATGGAGATGAAAACCTGAATGCCACATCAAAAAGCTCATTATGTGCTAGCATATCAGAGGCATGTTAAAAGATGTTCCTTTACAGTATAGTCTTAATATAGAGCACTTCCAAAGTTGTATTTAAGCTTTTGTCTCCATTTGTACAGAATTAACAACATTATTGAAATTTCCTTGGGAAGAATGGAGATCCAGGACTGAGAGGTGCCAGAGGATAAACTTTAGGAACTGAGATGAGCAAGCTTTCTTAGTAGCAGGAATAGCTGGTGCCTAAATGAATCAATAACAATCCTACCTTTATTTGTTATGCAGGGATTTCTACTTTTTTCATATAGTAATCAATAAAGATGTAGAAACCTTACAGGTATGCAAGACTAGAGGAACAGCTTGAAATTATAGAAGGCATTACTTGCACAAAAAGAAAACTTATCTTAAGCTCAGCTTCATCAGGCCTTGGATAAATATAATGCAAAAAATGCAGAGTCCTCAGGCAAGCCCTGCCCTTGAAGAATGCAGCTATTTTAGCTGGCAAAAAGAAATCCTTCCAAAATAAAATGAAAAATAATACTCACGTTCTTGGTCCTATAAATTATGCTTGTGTTTTAAAAATACGTACTTTCCAGTAAGGAGAGATTGAGCATTTCTGGAGCTGTCTGTATAACTACAAAAAAAGGAAAAAAGGACAGCAGAGTTGCTACCCTGGATTTCAGGAGAGCAAACTTCAAGCTATTCAGGGAGCTACTTAGCAGAGTACCCTGGGAATCTGCCTTTGAGGGCTTGGGAGTCCACAAGTGCTGGTCAGTCTTGAAGAACCACCTTTTAGAAGCACAGGAGCAGGCAATTTCACTGTGTCACAAGGCAAGCAAATGGGGCAGAAGACCAGTTTGACTGAACAGGGAACTCTTCTCGGAACTCAGGAGGAAAAAGAAATGGTATGATCTCTGGAAGCAAAGTCAGGCTTTGCAGGAAGATTAGAGCTGTGGTTCATATATGCAGGGAGAAGGCATGAAAGACCAAAGCTCAATTAGAGTTGAAACTGGCCAGTGTTGTGTCAGACAACAAGAAGGGCTTTTTTAAGTACATTAATAGCAAAAGGAGATCTAAACAAAACATTAGACCAATATTTTTGAAGATGGTCACCTGACTAATAGGAATGAAGAAAAAGCAGAGGCATTCAATGCTTTTTTTTTTTTTTTTTTTGCCTCAGTCTTTAATAATACTGATAGACCTTGGGCTGCCCAGTCCCCTGAGTCAGAAGACCATGAGTGTGGGAACAGTGCCTTTCCATTTGTGGACACTGAAATTGTAAGGGAGCATTTGTGTCAGCTGGATGCTCATAAGTCCATGGGGCCTGAAGGGATTCATCCCAGAGTACTGAAGGAGCTAGCAGATGTTATGGCAGGACCTCTCTCGATCATCTACCAAAGGTCTTGGGAGTCTGGGGAGGTCTGCTGCCTGGAAGCTAGCCAATGTTATTCCACTTTACAAGAAGGGCGTGAGGGAAGACCCAGGGACTACAGACCTGTTAGTCTCACCTCAGTTCCCAGAAAAATTATGGAGAAGATCATACTGGGTGCTATTGATTGCATTGTTCTTTAAACGCCTTTCATCAGGCGCAGTCAACGTGGATTCACAAAGGGAAAGTCCTATTTAACTGATCTGATGTCCTTCTATGACAAGATCACCCATCTGGTGGGTGAAGGGAAGGTGGTGGATGTAGTTTTTCTGGATTTTAGTAAGGCTTTTGATACTGTCCCTCACAGCATCCTTCTGGACAAGTTGTCCAACTGTGAGATGAGTGGGTTCACAGTGTGCTGGGTGAAGAACTGGCTGAAGGGCAGAGCTCAAAGGGTTGTAGAGAATGGGTCTACATCTGGCTGGCAACCAGTCACCAGCAGTGTTCCTCAGGGCTCAATTCTAGGGTCAGTCCTGTTCAATATATTTATCAACAATCTGGATGCAGGAGTTGAATGCACCATTAGTGAGTTTGCTGATGATACTCAACGGGGAGGTGCTGTTGACTCTTGAGAGACAAGAAGCCTTGCAGAGGGATCTAGACAGATTGGAGCATTGGGCTATGATTAATGGGATGAAACTTAGCAAGTCCAAATGCTGGATTTTGCACCTGGGACAGAGTAACGCTGGACACAAGTACAAATTGGGAGAGGAGTGGCTGGAGAGCATCCCTGCAGAAAGGGATCTGGGGGTGCTGGCTGACAGCAGGCTCAATGGGAGTCAGCAGTGTGCCCTGGCAGCCAAGGGGGCAAACTGCGTTCTGGGGTGCATCAAACACGGTATAACCAGCCAGTCAAAAGAGGTGGTTATCCCACTGTATTTAGTGGTGGTGCAGCCTCACCTTGAGTACTGTGTGCAGCTCTGGGCCCCACAATTTAAGGATGTGAAGGTCCTCGAATGCATCCAGAGGAGAGCAACACAGCTGGTGAAAGGGCTGGAAGGCATGTCCTATGAGGAGTGGCTAAGGACTTTGAGTTTGTCTAGTTTGGAGAAAAGGAGGCTGATGGGCGACCTCATTGCTCTCTACAGCTTCCTGAGGAGGGGAAGTGGAGGAGCTGGCAGCGCTGATCTCTTCTCCCAGGTATCCAGAGACAGGACACATGGGAATGGTTCAAAGCTGCATCAGGGGAGGTTCAGAGTTGACATTAGGAAATATTTCTTTACTGTGAGAGGGTGGTCAGACACTGGAACAGGCTTCCTAGAGAGGTGGTCAATGCCACATGCCTGTCATTGTTTGAGAGGCATTTGGACAATGCCCTTAATAGTTTGCTTTAACTTTTGGTCATCCCTGAAGTGGTCAGACAGTTGGACTAGATGATTGTTGAAGGTCCCTTCCAACTGAAATATAATATTCTATTCTATTCTATTCTATTCTATTGACTGACTTAGCCAGAAACAATATTCATATGGGAAAGCCAAGATTATTCCTGAAAAAGTGCAATTCTGTTTAGCCAGAAACTCTGCTAGCAGTGATGTCTCTCAGTGTGCCTGATAGACCTGCTCACTTTTTTTCACTAATGGAGCACTCTTTTAGAGCTGA
This sequence comes from Tauraco erythrolophus, assembly GCF_009769465.1. Lineage (NCBI taxonomy): Eukaryota > Metazoa > Chordata > Aves > Musophagiformes > Musophagidae > Tauraco > Tauraco erythrolophus. The sequence continues at coordinate 7,052,109 of NC_141497.1, forward strand.
TGCTCCCAAAAGTTGACATAATTTTAACTTTTATTAATGTTAAACTGGGCCAGCTCACACAGCGCAAGATGGCTCTCACATATAAAAGGAGAATGAGCTGGACTGCTATAAATATTTTTACACTAGTGCTAGGCTTGTTCTGAGTACCTTTTAAAAAAAGATTTATCCTTGGCAGTATAGTTATACCAGTACACAGTGTATAAAGCAATCTTGATTTGATATGGTCTACAGGCGAAACACTAATTGAGCGATCAGTGCCAGGCAAAAGAGGGTAGCAACATTGCCCAATTGTTTTGAGGGTGAAGTAAAGTTTTTCAGGGCAACTTTATGTGGCTGGCTGTCAGCAGAGTGACTGCCTCCTTGGAAGACCACTTTTCTGAGAACGTAGAGTGATAACACAAACGTAGAGTTGTGGACATGCTGGAGGGAAGGGATGCCATCCAGAGGGACCTTGACAGGCTTGAGGTGGGCCTGTGAGAACCTCCTGAAGTTCAACAAGGCCAAGTGCAAGGTCCTGCACGTGGGTCAGGGCAATCCCAAGCACAAGTACAGGCTGGGCGGAGAATGGATTGAGAGCAGCCCTGAGGAAAAGGACTTGGGGGTGTTGATTGATGAGAAGCTCAACATGAGCCAGCAATGTGCACTTGCAGCTCAGAAAACCAACTGTATCCTGGGCTGCATCCAAAGCAGCGTGGCCAGCAGGTCGAGGGAGGTGATTCTGTCCCTCTACTCTGCTCTTGTGAGACCTCACCTGGAATACTGTGTTCAGCTCTGGAGTCCCCAACACAAGAAGGACTGGAGCTGCTGGAGCGGGTCCAGAGGAGGGCCACGAAGATGATCCGAGGGCTGGAACACCTCTGCTATGGAGACAGGCTGAGAGAGTTGGGGCTGTTCAGCCTGGAGAAGAGAAGGCTCCGGGGTGATCTTATTGCAGCCTTCCAGTATTTAAAGGGAGCCTACAGGAAAGCTGGAGAGGGACTTTTGACAAGGGCGTGTAGTGATAGGACAAGGGGCAATGGCTTTAAACTGAAAGAGGGGAGATTTCAATTAGATGTAAGGAAGAAATTCTTCACTCTGAGGGTGGTGAGGCAGTGGAACAGGTTGCCCAGAGAAGTTGTGGATGCCCCATCCCTGGAGGTGTTCAAGGCCAGGTTGGATGAGGCTTTGAGCAACCTGGTGTAGTGAAGGGTGTCCCTGCCCATGGCAGGGGGATTGGAACTAGATGATCTTTGAGGTCCCTTCCAACCCAAACCATTCTATGATTCTATGATTATGCAGCCTACACTTACTGTGAGATTGCCTTCCAGTCATCTTGGAGACAGGCATTTCATTACAGGGTAAGTGGGAAGCAATTTGGCAAACCATGTTGTGATACTTGGTGGAGAGCTAGAAGCTACAAACCTATGTGACTAGTCTTGCTCTGAGCTTGATAGCGTTGCCAAAGTCTGGTCTTTCACCCAGTAGTCCTAGGAGAGACTGGTCATTGACATAATTTTTATGGCACAGTTATTTCATCCTGGTGTTACAGCTTATGAATATGAACTGTGGTGGGTTGACTCTGGCTGGACACCAGATGCCCACCAAAGCCGCTCTATCACTCCCCATCTTCAGCTGGGCAGGAGAGAGAAAATATAATGAAAGGCTTGTGAGTTGAGAGAGGGACAGGGAGAGATCACTCACCAGTTGTCGTCACAGGCAAAACAGGGATATTAGTTTGTTACCAATCAAATCAGAGTAAGGTAATGAGAAATAAAACTAAATCTTAAAACACCTTCCCCCCACCCCTCCCTTCTTCTCAGGCTTAACTTTACTCCCAAATTCTCTACCTCCTTCACCCAAGTGGTGCAGGAGGATGGGGAATGAGAGTTGCAGTCAGTTCATCACACATTGTCTCTGCCGCTCCTCCTCCTCAGGGGGAGGACTCCTCACACTCTTCCCCTGCTCCAGCATGAGGTTCCTCCCACAGGAGACAGTCCTCCATGAACTTCTCCAATGTGGGTCCTTTCCATGGGCTACAGTGCTTCATGAACTGCTCCAGTGTGGGTCCCTTCCGTGAGGTGCAGTCCTTCAGGAATGGACTGCTCCAGTGTGGGTCCCTCATGGAATCACAAGTCCTGCCAGAAAATCTGCTTCAGTGTGGGCTCTCCTCTCCATGGGCCCACAGGTCCTGCCAGGAGCCTGCTCCAGTGCAGGCTCTCCACAGGATCACAGCCTCCTTTGGGCACATCCACCTGCTCTGGCATGGAGTCCTCCACGGGCTGTAGGTGGTATCTGCTCCACTGTTAATCTCCATGGGCTGCAGGAAGATAGCCTGCCTCACCATGGTCTTCACCATAGGGTGCAGGGGAATCTCTGCTCTGGCACCTGGAGCACCTCCTCCCCCTCCTTCTTCACTGGCCTTGGTGCCTGCAGGGTTGTTTCTCTCACATAGTCTCACTCCGCTCTCTCTTCTGATTGCAGTTGCCCAGTTTTCTTTTTCTCCTGCTTAAATGTGTTATCACAGAGGTGCTACCACTGTCTTTCAGCCTTGGCCAGTGGCAGGTCCATCTTGGAGCCAACTAGCATTGGTGCTATTGGACATAGGGGAAGCTTCTGGCATCTTCTCACAGAAGCCATCCCTATAGCCGCTTCCCTCCCCCCCCCCCCGCTACCAAAGCCTTGCCACACAAACCCAATACATAGGGTCAAACCCACCACACCATATAACATTGTGCTCAGCACTAAAAGCTCAGGGAAAGAATGAGGAAGGGAGGGGACCTTTGTGGTTATGGCATTTATCTTTCCAAGTAACTGTTAGTGTGCTGAGGCCCTGCCTGCTGATGGGAAGGGGTGAATAAATTCCTTATTTTGCTTTGCATGCACAGCTTCACTTTACCTGTCTTTATCTCGATCCATGCATTTTCTTGCTTTTACCCTTCCAATCCTCTCCCTCATCCTGCTGGGGTAGGAGTGAGCAAGCAGCCGGATTAATGCATCCCATTTTTCTAGGTAGCCTAAGAGTCCTAGTGGGAATGCTTTTGGGTTCTGTAATTGGTGAAGAACCTATAAAACCTGGGGCTAAAAAGCCCCTATTGTTCCCTGAGTAGATTAAAAAGCTGACTGACCATAAACCAGTGGTGAAGATGGAACAGCAGGTAATTTTGTGTTGTCTAATAGATTGCTGTCATGGTTTAACCCATCTGGTACTAAATGCCACACAGCACAGCTGTTCACTCACCCTGCCACACTCCCCAGGGAATGGGGAAGAGAATTAAAAGGGAAAAGGGAAGGAGACTCATGGGTTGAGATAAGAACAATTTAATAATAATAATAAATTATTTTATATATATAGTGATATATATAATATATATTTTATATAATGATAATAATATATACAAACAAGTGATACACAGCGTAATTGCTCACCACCCAGTGACTAATGCCTGTCCTGTCCCGACACTGCAATTCCAGATGAGTGAGAGACCCGAAAGGAGAGCGAGAGGGAGATAGAACTCCAAGAGACTGAGAGTCTGAGAGGAGACCAAGAGAGCCTCCAAACTTCTTGGTCAACCCTCATCTATGTACTGGGCATGATATGGAACATTCCATTGGCCAATTTGTCTCTCAATCCTGAGCCTAAGTTCAAATCATAAGAGGAGCTGTGGATCCTCAGCCGTGCTCCCCCCCTATCCTGTTGTGCTCCGGCACATGGGCAAGAACACGGCAGCTGAAAAGTCCTTGAGGCCTCAGTGCCAACTATAAACATCGGTGTGCTGTCACCGTTCTTCTCAGAGCAAGTCTCAGACTAAAACCAAAACACGGAGCTCTTCTGGCTGCTAAAAAGAACTAACTCTGTCCCAGCTGAAACCAGGACAACTGTAAAATTCCTAGAGTGCTGTAGAGATAAGGTTAGCTTCAGAGGCAGGCCTTGATGGTACAAGGTGACTCTGGGGCCAGAAGTAATCTCTATCCAGGAAGACAAGGTACACAACTGTCAGTACTAGGAGGTTCACTGGATGCACAGCACTGTAATTGCTGTGTAAGGCAAGATGCATCTGCCAGTAATACAAGCTTCCCTCAAGGCAATAGAAAGGAGGAGAGACTGTTACTATAACAAGGACACCACCTGAAGGCCAAACAATCATCTTGTTTCAGCAGGTGTCATTGTGCAGTGTAAGCTTTCCCTAATCAAAGCCAAAGGGAACAAGGGAAAAGGATAGAACCTCAAAGCCATGTCCCAGAAGAGATGGAGATAAGATGATGATGTATCTTAAAAGCACTTTGAGTAGTAAAAGCTCTTACTCCACCCCAAAAGGCAGCTGAAAGGAGTGGGCCATCTACCACAGATTTTCTGAGAGCTGTATTTGCCTTATGGGTAGGGTTCATGCCAAGAATGAAAATTGTCCAGACAGTGCTGTGTATAGACACACCCGGAGCTTGGATATACTTGAACTCTTCTATAAGAAAGCTGGCTGAGAGAAATCAAAGCAGACAAAAAAATTGTGTAATTAGATACAGCTGGAGCTGCATAACTTCCAAGCCTCACAGCTCTGAAACTTTCATATCAGACAGCAGGGTTATGGAAATTACGCACGCCAGCCACCATAACAGAGTTTGACTCTAGGTTACCACTGAATCGATAAGCCAAAAGATATATTCCTCTATAAAAGTACTTTTTATTAATAGCACTATAGCTCGAGCTGGGTGCCTCTGAAGAGGGACCCTGAACAAAGAAATCCCTGGACAATTATACCCTTACAATCTAAGTTCCCCCCCACTCACATGATAGTTCTGATCAATAGTAATATTAGGGCCTGGGGTTTTCCCATTCTTCATTGAGTCCCTTCATTGTCTCTAGGTGGGCCATTTCTTTTATCTCCAAGGTCACTGTGTCAGCTGATGATTGTAGCTGCCTGCCTTATCTTCCAGCTCTAAGGCCTTCTTTTACTTAACTAGATAAAAGTTTAGCACATCTGGGTGAAAGTTCACAGCTTGCAGCCTAAGGCTTCAGCAATTTAGCTACTAATGCTAAGCAAATTATGCTAAAACAAGTTCTATATAAGTAGTATAACAAATTACACAACACCAGGAACAGGACTGGTGTGTAGCAGGGGGGAGATGATTCAGGACACTAAAGAAAGAAGGCAACCTTGGTAGAGAGAAATAGACTAGTTACCAGAGTCAAATATACCATTTTTTATCGTTTTAAAGTATTTGAAAAACTATATCAGTTTTAATAGTATAGCATTTAGGTTGCTACAGCTCTGGAAACTTGATTTCAGACAGTTGGTTTGTTTTGAGTCCTTGGCAAAACCAAACAGGACTTCTTGTACTGAAACAGTCTTGCTACACAAATTTTGCAGTGATGTTGAAATACTCCATTGTAGTGTATGAAAGGAAATAAGAACCCTTCAGTTCCCTAAACTTTCTAATACATATTGTTAGAGAAATTCTTTGTCCTAGGTTTCCCACAGCATAGTCTTAGGTGCCAGATTCCAGGTTTAAAAAAAACCTAAATAATTTCATTGAGCAATAGGGACAGCTCAAGCTGGGTGCCTCTGGAGAGGGACCCTGAACAAAGAAATCCCCGGGCTTTTATATCCTTACAGACTGTGCACCCATTCTTCATGAGCTGTTCGTGCACCTTGCACACACCTCTTGGTCCAATGGTAATTTTTGGTCTGGGGTCGTCTTTGTTCTTATTGGATTCTTTCTCTGTCTCCAGCAGGCTGTTAGCTGTTTCTTATCAGGATGAGTTGCAGCTTCTGCTGACAATCGTGACCCCCTTGTCTTCCAGCTTGCACTGGTCTCAGGGCCTCCCTTCCTTCAAGTAACCAGGCAGCAGTTCAAGATAAGCACAACTTTCCTAGGTGATAGTTTGAAGCTTGCGGCCTAAGGCTTCAGCAAATTTAGCTACTAATGCTAAACAAGGCTATTGGTCCTAACAACTGTGTCCAGTTTTGGGCCCCTCGCTTTAAGAGAGATATTGGGCTCCTGGAGCAGGTCCAGAGAAGGGCGACTAAACTGGTCAAGGGGCTGGAAAATAAAACTTATGAGGAGCGGCTGAGGGAGTTGGGGCTGTTTAGCCTGGAGAAGAGGAGGCTGAGGAGAGACCTGATTACAGCCTACAAATACTTGAGAAGGGATGGTGAGGAGGTGGGGGAAGGGCTCTTTACATTAGTGATGGGTGATAGGACAAGAGGAAATGGATATATGCTTAGTCAGGGGAGATTCAGGTTGGATGTTAGGAAGTATTTCTTCTCTGAAAGGGTTGTCAGCCACTGGAATAGGCTGCCCAGGGAGGTGGTTGAGTCCCCATCCCTGGATGTGTTTAAGAAAAGGGTGGATGAACTACTTAAGGATATGGTTTAATGGGAGATTAGGGACGGTTGGACTGGATGATCTCTAAGGTCTTTTCCAACCTAGAAATCTATGAAACTCTTAACAGTGCTAAGCAAAACTATTCAGACAAAGGAATACAGTTAAAAGAATTCAGTTAAATAAACTTAATCTGCAACAGTTGGACTCAATGATCTTAAGGGTCTTTTCCAATCTAAATGATTCTATGATTAATTTTTTTTAAACGTAAACGCATGCAGAGTCATTTAAAGCCTTAAAATTTTCCCTAATAACTCCCTTAAAGTAGGTTGCATGAGCAAGACTATTCAGACAAAAGAATTCAGCTAAAGGAATTCAGTTAACTAAACTTAATCTGGAACAATATGAAATGGTAACCTCTGCGTCTGGTATTAAAACCTGTAGCATTGAGGAGGCTGAAAAAGAATGCAGACTGCATTGTATGTCAGATTACAGATTGATGGACATTACTAAATTCAAACATGGGATCTGAACTACAGGCGAGGAGAAGAGGAAGGAAAAAAAACACCACAAAAAACCCAAGTCAGATCTGTTGTTTTAACCTTTTACAGGAAATGCACAGTGAATCTCTGTCCTGGATTACAGCTCCAATTTTTTTGATAGCTTCCAGGATTTGTAGTGGGGTACTGACTAAAAGCTTAATCACTTCACTGCTAACATGCACTATGATATTAAAAGCTCTGATAAGAATGTCAAACAGTTCTTGATGTGGTACTAAGGTTCTTTTACTCTTCCAGCTTAACCTGTCTTGCAAGAATATACAGTACTGTGTATTTTGATAAAATTACATTTTCCTGGTGAAAGCAGTGTTTAAAATTCAGGTAGCAAGTTAACAGATTAAAAAGCGCCTTTGAAACTGTTTTTGGTGAACTTGTGAGAAACTACCAAAAGTGTAATTCAACAATTTTCTGGAAGATAGGAGAAAATGTCCAAATAGGCCTCAACAGAAGGTATCGCTAATGGTGAAGTGAATTAAGTTCTCCCATTTGGGCAAACTGCATAATTCAGCTTCAAGGAGAATAAGTATGTACAGGCTTCTGCAAACAAGGTGAGAGGTTCTGGTATCATATCCCTGCTGCATTTAGTACTGTATGCTAGTCATATTTTCCTTAATCCTCTTATTTTTTGTTAAGATATTTCACTAAGCCATGAAGTTAGCTTAAAATATCACAACTAAGCCAATATGTTTTCCATTGTTTTACTGAAACTGAAAAAGTAGTTCTGTACCAAAACATACACAATTTAGTAATAATACAAAATGTTAATTCTGCAAGACAGAATGTCAGTTAAAGCCACCGAAATTAACACTGAACCACCATTTATTGCTAGTACAGTGTTACTGTAAATAAGATCACTGAATGAACATAGAAACAAAGTAGTTCCAGCTTTCCTTAAATAAAATGGTAGCTATTAGCAACAATACTGCAGGAAGATAAACATTAATGATATTTACATGCTATCATAACGTATCCAGCATCTTCATGCTTGCACATTAGCTTTATGAGCTCATTACAATGATATCGTGTTGATGTACTACAAAACAACCCATCATGATTTATATAAAATCTGCATGTTAAAAGAGCACCTCTGCTGGACACCCCTTTAGGAATGCTGCTGCATTCCTGTGAGAAACCCAGTCCAATCCACAGATTCCCTCCCCACCAAATACACCTCAAACCAAAACAAAAAAACCCTACCAAGTATATTAACAATTTTCCTCCTGTGATTAACTAGGCAGTGATGCATTTAGCAATCTTCCCAAAGGTGAATCAAACCAGAATAAACCTGGGTTTTCTGTATTACATTAAGAACACCTGAGACTGCTTCACTGGTCCAAGTACAGTATTTTAATACAAAAACTGCTTGTTGCATTAACATGTCATTTCACTGAATTCCCTTAATTAGTATTTTTCATTGAAAAAAGGATAAGATTTTTTCTTAACATAAATACTCCCCTCTAAAAAAAAAATCTAATGTTAAACTTTCTTTTTTATGTTTTAATTCCTTTTAAAGAATGGTGTGATTTTCTGGCTTCGTTTTATCTCGGCTTAAGCAGTGGATACACACCTATACACACCTATTCCTGGGGAATAAGTGTCAAACTGTTTAAAAAAAAATTAGGAATATACAAACACACTGTACCTTAAGAGATTTCTTTTAATAGAAGTGTAGATATCTGTTCTTGATTCCTGTGGGGTTTTTTGCTTGTTTGTTTGTGGGGGTTTTTTTTGATAGGGGTACATTCAAACAGTTTTGAGAAACTTAATTTGCTTAAATTACTAAGCTGTCTGACCTGTAACTGTTTTTGGAGTTACTAGTTTCAAATTCTATTATTTCTACCTGAACAAAATGACAAAACAGTTGAAGACATTGTTTTCCCCTACTTCAGTACAGATTATATTTAACAATTCGGCACTTCGTAGGTCACAAATCTTCCACGAAGGAATAATCTAAATTGTAGAGTTAAAACATTGAATGCTACTTAGCTGAAGGAGCAGCAATTTAAGTACTGTATATAGATAGAGGTTTCTATAGAACTAATACGATTCAATAAAATTGTCTCAAAGCCTAAGATCTAAGTTTTACATGCAAACAAAATTTGGGAGTTCACGGAAAGTGATTAGGTTTGCCATCACTTTAAAAAACATAGTTGGCTAACCAGAAAATAAAGATGGCAAGGACCAATGCATTCGAGCCAAGTTTAGACCAACTTTTTTTTTTTTTTTTTTAAAATGTACAAAGTATGTTACATCACTTTTCACCTTGGTAGTTACCAGGAGCTTACTAGTCAAAATAATCTCAATCTGTAAAAACATAAAATGGACCCTTCAGAAAACAATGCGCAAGAGTAAGAATTCCAAAGCCATGTTCAAGACATCTCACAGGACTTCTTTCATGAAGTCATCTCTAACCACTGAAGAAGGTCAAAGGCATAAGTAGTCTCACACAAGTCTATTGATCTCTCAGTTTATCTTCCACACAAAATCACTGAGTTGAAGGTGATTTTCATTCTAAACTTCACAGATTCTCTCTCCTTTCCCCCATGTACCTGGTCAGTTGCTAGAACAAGTCTTCATTTCAAAGCTGGTTTAGTATTCAAGCTGCTGCCTTAGTGCAGGTTCCTTGAAGATCTTGTAGATTTATTTTTGACCTAAGAAAAACAGTAAGATAAATGTATCAGATAATTAAAATGATACACTGCTATTACGTTACAATTATTCATGTAATTATTATTGAATCTTTACTTGGAAGAAGGGCAGAACTGCAGAGAAAGATATGGATTTTTTCCATTTCTTACCTATTGTGAATCATGTGGCTTTTAACTAGATGCCCAGCTGCAAGAGCTGCCATTAGTGATAACTCCCCTGCCATTACTGTAGCACATACAATTTTAGCAAGCTGACGGGCATTTTCACCGGGGTTATCTTGGCTTGCACCTTGAACCCCTAACATCTGAAGAGAAAAATATGCAATATTATGCTATGACATCTAAGTAAATTTATGCTACATTTTAAATTAAGTCTTTCCAAATTATATCCAATTAACTAGCTTTAAGTCTCTTTAATATTAAAGATCTTGAGCTTTAAAAACTAGATATATGAAAACAATTAGATAATTCTAAAATTTTCATGTCAAGTCCACCAAGTTTCAAGAAGCCTCATTCCCACATTACTCAGTCACAACATGAAAGCAAGCTTTGACTTAAGAAGCTAAATTGCTTTAGACTTTCTGCTTTATACCTGCAAACAGGCTTGCTGTGGAAGCAAGTTGGTGCCTCCGCCAACAGTTCCTATTTCTATAGAAGGCATTGTACAGCTGATGTACAGGTCTTCGTTGGTGAAACCAGTTCGCTCCATCAAAGTGATGCAATTAGAGCTGCCCACATTCTGTGCAGCATCCTTTAGATCAGGAAAAAGAAACAAAACAAAAAACTCAACTAAGTGCTTGGTTAAGAATTACTGAATTAAAGAAAAGCTGAGTTGGTGTAAAACAAACCTACCTGACCACAGGCAATGTAGATAGCCGTCACAATGTTTGCTGCATGTGCATTGTAGCCACCTATGCTACCAGCCATCGCAGAACCCACCAAATTTTTGTTTATATTGACTTCAACTATATCTTCTGTAGTTGTCTTCAATACCTAGTCAGAGTGATACACTTTTACTGTTAACCCCATTCCTTAGGCAGGAAGAGAAATACCTCAATTCATGTTTAATAAGCCCCTACCCCTTGTTTGCTTCCATATGGAATTTGACTCAATCATTGTCCTAGATATCTACTTTTATTTTTGTTCAAAAGGAGCCCTTTCAAAATGCAGACTGCAACGTCCAAGTAACAATGGAAAATTCAGTGCAAAGGGTTTGGACTTGCACATGCCTTAAAGAAAAATTCATCAGCTACCTTCTCCGTTTCAAATTCTCATTTATCTTCAGTATGAAACAAACAAAACCAACTTGGCAGAAATATCTCATTAATTCACCTTGACATGATAGCGACTTTCCTCCCAAGTTGCTCCAGACAGTAAACCCTCCCCAATTTTGCTCTGTGTAAGAATACGGAGCTAAACTGAAGAGTTTAAACACAACACTGTGCTACACTGCTAAATAAATTTGATATTACTGTGCACAAAGTTAAGTGACATATTTATACTATACTGATTGTATTTTGAAACCTTCAGATAAGATATTTACACTGAACTTCATGTAAAAATGATCAAAGGGAACAAACAAGATAGTGCTGTGAATAAAATTAAAGGTATTCCAATGTAGTAGGAATAGCGACTGGTGACAGAGATCTGCACAAAGTCTACAATACTTACAAAAATATTAAGTTTAATATATTAGAGTTCAATGTAAGTAAGTTTAGTGATGTATGTAGTTGGGAGGGGGGGGAAAAAACATTCTAAATTTACTTTAAAACTATTAATGCCAATTACCAAAGAATGGGCCCCCTATTATTACTCTGGAATGAAATCTTAGAGTTATAATAGATATTGCCACTGAATCAACGGTAAAAATGCAAATAATTTAAAAGTCAGGAAACTACTAAGAAGCAAAACCAAAACACATAGTTATGCCAACGTGTAAATCCAGCCTGCACGCACACACTTCGTGTGTCCAACTCTGTACGCAGATTTTTAGAAATTTTAGACCTGAAAAAGATCCAGAGACAAGGATGTTCAAAGACATGCTAGGATAATCTTTTTACTCATTCCTCATAGAGAAACTAGTACTTTTCAGTCTGAAAATTAGAATAGCTGGGAAGGTGGAAGAGCCTTGTTAGACCTATAAAATCTTGAGTGGTAGAAAGAAGATAAAAGTCTTAAGTATTTCTTCCAGTACAAACTAGGGCATCATCAAATGATATCAACAACAAAAAGGAGTAGCTCTTCACACAAGGTGTAGGTGCACTGTGGAATTCTGCTCAGTATATTAGTACTAAAAGTTTACATAGTTTCACAGAAGGGACTGGACAAATTACTGGGGGAAAAAAATAAAATAAAAATCCATCGAGTACTAAAACACCAATTCACACGATCTTGAACATGTTGGTAGAAGTCTATTCTGAGTATGGCGTAGTAAATTCCTTCCTAGATATTGTCTGTCATGGCCAGTGCTAGCAACCAGGTAACAGGCAATGGATTTGGTCTGATACACATAGCCAATCTTCTGAGCTCAGGTGGAACAGAAACTAAGATAACTCTTACAACGTAGGACAAGCTTGCCAGGGGCTAGGACTGGCACTGGTTAAATACACAGCACATTATCTTAGAAGAGACGGTGAAAGGAAAAAAAATATCTACTGTAAGAGGTTTTGAGGAAAAAATGACTTATCCTACAGCAGTAGTCTAAAAACACACATAGGAATCATCCTTACATGGAGTACAACTTACAGTTAATATCTGCGATGCAAAATACATCAGTTTTGTAAAATATATGCATTTTTATAAACAAATTAAATAAAATAAAGCAGACACTTACTTCTCTAACAACCTTGGCTGGAACAACTGCTTCACAGACAACAGACTTCCCTCTTCCTTCTATCCAATTTATAGCAGCAGGTTTTTTGTCTGTACAATAGTTACCACTAATAGCTATAACCTGGAGATCAGGAAACTCTTCATTCAACCTTGCCAGTGCTTTTTCAGTACCCTGTTAAAAAAGAAACAGATATAGGGCAAGTATATCATTATGGTTGTAAAACAAGGTACTCAAGGACAGTGGAACAGCAAGATTAGATCAAATCTAATCAGATCATCAGTTACAGCTGAAGAAAAGAACATGATTTCAGGAAGGAACCTGAAACAGGAGAGAGGGAATAAAAATCTATCACTATCCTTTTTCTAACCATTTTGGGAATTATATAAGGGATAATTGGTTCTTCCCAGTACATATGGACGCTCTGGATACATTCTAGGTGAACGAGCATATGCTTACCATACTGAATATACAACGTGAACCAAGGTAGACACTACAGGCATGAAATGAATTCACTTTGGATGTAGTGGAAAGAGCTTCTCTACACTAGGTAGTCAGACAAAAGGTCTGCTATATTTAATACCCATCTATGGCCAGACCCATTTATGTAATGGTTCTGATAAATTGTATACAGAATAAGCAATCAGTATTAATCTCAAACAGTGCGAGACACTCCCAGTCTATGGGTCATGTCTCAGGTTCTTCCACAGGTTTGCATAAAACCCAAAACCAATAAAACAAACAAAACTAGAGAACATCCCTCTGCTGCCACTCACCAGATTTCTAATTCCTTATTTACAAGGAGTGATAAACACAGTAATAGATTAATTACTGATGGATAAAAATCTTTGGCCCAAAGCAACAGAACAAACAGCTTAACTTCCATATTATCAAGAATACTCTGTTTAAAAAATAAAATACAAAGTTACTTTAACCTTTTTTATTTTGTTGTTCTCATCCTATTCTTGTTTACATTTGACAAGGTCAAACACTTCTATTATTTTATAGTACTGTCTTATCTTTCTGTCTTCACATGCCAGGTAGTCACAGATTGGTAAGATACAATTTATTTATTTTGAAAAGAAACACACATTTGTTAGAGTGACTTAAGGGGACTGGACCTTACTTTTGAAATCATATTCATTCCCATTGCATCCCCTGTTCCAGACTGAAAACGGATATAAAGGTTACGACCAGCCAAACTGATGATAAGTTTTTGTAGGCGGGCAAACCTGCAAGAAAATTTAATTACTTACAATCCTCAAGGAAAAAGGTTAAATAAGTTTTAAGTGGCAAAATGACAGTAAATCATTGCAGATAGCACTGTTAACTACACTGTGCTATCTGTACTCCTTCCTCAGCACAGGAAAAAAAGATCACAGCTACCATGCACATAGTTCTCAAGTAAACATTTTAAAATGTTCAATTTAAAAGTGATCACTGCCTTTTTATGTTTTCTATCCCTGAACTTCATGAAATAAAATATCCCCAAGTGCTAAAATAAATTTAATTCCTTTGTATTCCCTAAAACATCTGACTACCAGGCATAAACTAAAACTGAGGCTTTGGAAATTCTTATGTCAGTTTTACAGCAAGGCAAAACACATAGAATCACAGAATGGTTTGGGTTGGTGTGGAGAAGTCCTCTGGTTGCTACACGAGTTAAATGAGAAACACCTGTGGCTTGTTGAACAGGTGTCACTCTGGGAGGTGGATGGTCAAGTGGCCAATGGCCTTGACCCATCTGGCAGACCACGTGATTTGTGGTTGATTAAAGTGAGGCACTCCCTCTCAGAGGTGGGGTATTTCTCTCCTGGATGTTGGAGTGAGAGCAGTGGTCTGAAGCTCTCTTGTGGTATCCAAAAGCCTTCTGATCGTGATACATTGCACTTGTGACTCATTATGACAAGATGCCTTCAGTTTGTGATATCTGGTGACCCTGATGTGATTCACCAGGACATGAACTTTCTGGACTGCAGGGTGAAGTGCGGTAGAGATGAAGCCCAGTGTAGCTTGAGAGTGGTGGAGAAGCTCCAACTTCAACTAGTACCAGAAGGTATGTGTGCTCACATGGGGCTCCAGGGACAAAATTTGGATTGAAAAAATGGGACAGGGCTTTGCAAAAGAAAGTCAGACCTTTGCCACCCTTAAGTCGGTGATAATGGCTGCAGGAGCTGATATAAGTGATGAAGCCCTCTATAAATTACTAAACTGGGCAGTGGAATATGAAGGCCTAGCTGGTCTTAGTACTGCCTTTAGCCTTGAGACCTGGAAAAAGCTAGGAGATAAGCTAATTTTTGAAGCTGTATTTGAGCATAAGGATTTGACTGACCTGCTACGTACATGGGGGACCCTAGATGACATAATACAAAAAGGGGTGGCAGAAGGAGAAGAAAATGAATTATCAGACTCTGATACATCTGCGGGTGAAGGTTTTGAAGGAGATGACAAGCTATCTGAGGGAGGACTGATCCCAGATAGCGTGGATAGTGAATCTGTCATATTTTTGCTGTTCTCGGAGATTGAGAAAGTCGTGGGGACTGTGCAGGGACTCTGCCCCTCCCTGCAGGATTGTCTTCCAAAATACCCCTTCACAGAGAGCGAAGTGTTAGAGCGTCCCCCACCCTTTGCCCCAACAGCCCCCTCCTTTATGCCTGTACAACTGACTTCAGTTAACGCACCGGGATCTGCCTTGCCTACGGCTCTCCCACTTGAGCAAAGGGCCCCGTTTCTGGCAACTTCATATCCCGCAGCACAGGTACAGATGGCACAGCTGATAATGATACAGCAGATTATGACAATACTGCAAGGAGTGTCCCAGCAACTAGCAGTAGTGATGTGGATTTTGCGGCAGGCTATAACCTCCTTTGCAGTAAGTAAAGTGAATGACAGCTCAGCTGGGAAGTTACCGCCTGTGCCTAAGCCGAGAAAAAGGTTGCTGAAATCCGCTCGTTTACTAGAGCCAGACTCCCTGGGAGTGCGCGTATCCCCTGCAGAACAGCAAAAAGCAGTGGAAAAATTTACTCCCTATAAGTTGCCTTGGCAGCAGTTGCAAGAGACAAAAGAAAAGTACACAAAGGCGACAGAGGATCAGGTATATCCCCCTTTACTGGAGAGTGATGAGGAGGAGGATTCCGTAACAGATTTTGCTGAGACGCCCTCTGTTTCTGCAAAGAAAGTGGGAAAACAGGGGGGTCTACCGTATACGGTTCAGCCGCGTAATGTGGTACGCTTTTGGGACGCGATTAGGAAAAAGGCAATGGAGGCCGGGGACTGGGACTTAACTGAAACACTGGGGACACTGGTCAATAAAGTTCCATCTATAACAGAAATAGGGGGAAAACAGAGTGCATTCCCTGTGGAGCTAGCCTTACCGGGCTCTAATCAGCCCAATCAACATATGGGATGGTCATGGAAAGTCATACAAGATACGCAGAAGGCGGTAGCTCGGTAGGGACCAAATCCCCCAGCAGTAACACAATTATTACGATTATTGAATTTAGAGGTATTGGTGCCATATGATTTCCAATATTTGGCTCAAATTATGTTCCAGCCGGTGCAACACTCTGTCTTTATGAATATTTGGAGGCAGTTGGCTGATCATCAGGCATTGCAAAATATGCAATTGCCCCAAGGCGACCCTTGTCACGCTGTAGGCATGGATGTATTGATGGGAACAGGTCATGTATTTAATAATCTGGCGGTTCAAGCTCAGTGGCATCCCCAAATTCTTGCACAGGTTAAGCAAATAGGGATGCAGGCATTGATGCGCACGGCAGAAATGGTGGAGCCTAAGGCCAAGTATTCGACAATTAAACAAGGGGTCAGGGAACCTTTCCTACAATTTGTGGAAAAATTGCAAGGGGCTATAGAAAAGCAAGTACTTGACAGCAGACTGCGGGCCCTGTTAACAAAGCAGTTGGCAAAGGATAATGCCAACCTTGATTGCCAGAGAATTATTGAAACATTACCGGGGGACCCCTCCTTAGAGGAAATGGTCACTGTGTGTGTTAAAATCGGGTCTGTAGAGCATGAAATGACCACACTAGCCACTGCCCTAACTGCCTCACATATTAAGAAGCAGAGATGTTATAGATGCGGAAAAATAGGTCATTTTGCTAAACAATGTAGGTCAAAGGTTTATATTAACGGCCGGCCAAATCTGGGAAATGGCAAGAGAAGAACGAGGAGACGTACGTCCTGCAGTCCTGGCAAACCCTTTGCGGGAGCAATGCGGTGGCCACAGACCAGTCTGCAGGCAGATCATCAGGAAGAGCAGTCGGAACGGCCAGGATGGATGTATCCATTGCCGATACAGGAATGGATATATCCACCGCTGTCATGGTATAATCAGAAATAAGAAAGATTCCCCCATGGTTCTGTCTCAAAGGTAGTTGACAAAGTGGTGACTGAATCTGGAGTAACCCTCAAGGCTATTGGGTTTCTTAAAACAAAAAGGGGGGAAGTGTGGAGAAGTCCTCTGGTTGCTACATGAGTTAAATGAAACACCTGTGGCTTGTTGAACAGGTGTCACTCTGGGAGGTGGATGGTCAAGTGGCCAATGGCCTTGACCCATCTGGCAGACTATGTGATTTGTGGTTGATTAAAGGGAGGCAATTCCTCTCAGAGGTGGGGCATTTCCCTCCTGGATGTTGGAGTGAGAGCAGCGGTTTGAAGCTCTCTTGTGACATCCAAAAGCCTTCTGATTGTGATACATGGTGATTGCAACAACCTTTTGGTTGCGACTCATTACAACAAGATACCTTCAGTTTGTGACAGGTTGGAAGGGACCTCAAAGATCATCTAGTTCCAACCCCCCTGCCATGGGCAGGGAAACCGTCCACTACACGAGGTTGCCCAAAGCCTCATCCAACCTGGCCTTGAACATTTCCAGGGATGGGGCAGCCACAGCTTCTCTGGGCAACCTGTTCCAGTGCTGCACCACCCTCAGAGTGAAGAAATTCTTCCTGATATCTAATCTAAATCTGCCCTCTTTCAGTTTAAATCCATTGCCCCTTGTCCTATCACTACACGCCCTTGTAAAAAGTCCCCCTCCAGCTTTCCTGTAGGCCCCCTTTAGGTACTGGAAGGCTGCTATAAGATCACACCGGAGAGCCTTCTCCAGGCTGAACAGCCCCAACTCTCTCAGCCTGTCTTCATAGCAGAGGTGCTCCAGCCCTCGGATCATCTTTGTGGCCCTCCTCTGGACTCCCTCCAGCAACTCCGTGTCCTTCTTATGTTGGGGACCCCAGAGCTGAACATAGTATTCCAGGTGGGGTCTCACAAGAGCAGAGTAGAGGGGCAGAATCACCTTCCTTGACCTGCTGCCCATGCTCCTTTTGATGCAGCCCAGGATATGATTTGCTTTCTGGGCTGCCAGTGCACATTGCTGGCTCATGTTGAGCTTCTCATCAACCAGCACTCCCAAGTCCTTCTCCTCAGGGCTGCTCTCAATCCATTCTCCACGCAGCCTGTACTTATGCTTGGGATTGCCCTGACCCACGTGCAGGACCTTGCACTTGGCCTTGTTGAACTTCATGAGGTTCTCACAGGCCCGCCTGTCAAGGTCCCTCTGGATGGCATCTCCTTCCTCCAGTGTGTCCACAACACCTCATAGCTTGGTGTTGTCTGCAAGCTTGCTGAGGGTGCACTCGATCCCACAGTCCATGTTGCTGACGAAGATGTTAAATAGCACTGGCCCCAGTACTGACCCCTGAGGAACACCACTTGTCACTGGCCTCCACTTGGACATTGAACTGTTGACCCCAGCTCTTTGAGTGCGACCATCCAGCCAATTCCTTATCCACCAAGTGGTCCATCTGTCAAAACCATGTCTCTCCAGTTTAGAGACAAGGATGTCATGCAGGACAGTATCAAATGCTTTGGACAAGTCCAGGTAGATGATGTCACTTGCCCTTCCCCTATCCACCAACGCTGTAACCCCATTGTAGAAGGCCACCAAATTAGTCAGGTAGGATTTGCCCTTAGTGAAGCCATGTTGGCCGTCACCAATCACCTCCTTATTTTCCATGTGCCTTAGTATAGTTTCCAGGAGGATCTGCTCCATGATCTTGCTGGGCACAGAGATGAGACTGACTGATCTGTAGTTCCCTGGGTTTTCCTTTTTCCCTTTTTAAAGATGGGGGCTATGTTTCCCCTTTTCCAGTCAGTGGCAACTTCACCACACTGCCACGACTTTTCAAATATGATGGATAATGGTTTAGCAACTTCGTCCGCCAGTTCCCTCAGGACCTGCCGATGCACTTCATCAGGTCCCTTCAGGTTCTTTAGATGGTCTCGAACCTGATCTTTTTCTACAGTGGGCGGTTCCTCATTCTCCCAGTCCCTGCCTTTGCCTTCTGTGACTTGGGCTGTGCAGCTGGAGCTCTTGCCAGTGAAGACTGAGGCAAAGAAGTCATTGAGAACCTCAGCCTTCTCCATATCCTGGGTAACCAGGTCTCCTGTTTCCTTCTGGAGAGGGCCCGCATTTTCCCTAGTCCTCCTTTCATCACCGATCACCATACTATCTTCTACAACATTGCAAGCTCCACAAGTCAAAGCTTTATTCATACAGAGTAAGAGTCAGTGTCAAACAAAAACCAGGAAACACTGCATTTAACAGCAGCAGCAGCAGCATGAGTTGATTCTCACCAAAACATATACATGTCCTTGGGTGACACTTGTAAGATTGTTAAGAAACGTAACTGATAAGGAAATCTCTTTCCATATCCTCAAAAAAAGCAAGTCATCATAAGTCTTAGAAGAAACTCTAGGGCTTGAAATCAACTTACTCCTAATACTGTTTTATGTTTTTAAAGCATTTCAGTTCTAGCATTAGTTTATCCTTTATTCTCTGCAATCTCACAAATTAATTCAGTTTGGTATCTAGCCTTTCATATGATATTACTTATGTTAATAATTACTTTTTGCATAACAACAACTGAAAATCCAAATAAGCTTTTATGTTTATTTTTAAATGCTTAGACTAAATTATGTATTAAGTATTATGCAATGCAAATGTGTTTGTTGCTATGATCTAGTTTTTTACCACTTATCAGAAAACGTTTATTACTAGCCTTGGTATATAGCTAGAGTGACTTTTGTTTACTTAGATTCACACTACATGGAATAGCTCAAATTTGCAGAACACAGATATACAATTAGGAGATTTCTACCATCCATAGAAGTCTACATTAAGAAATAAGGCTGGAATAGTTATTGTACTAACCTACTTGTGCTGTCAAAAGCTTCCTTCATTATTTTAAAGCCTTCAGGGCTTTCAAGCCAAACTTTCACTTCTGCAGCCTGGCAAGCAGTGGGCAGCCTTACAACAGGTCCTCGAGTCATCCCATCTGCCAGAATGCGGCTACTTGCTCCTCCACCAAGCTAAAAATAGAAGCAGAAGGGAAACAAATTACTGAAAGTAAATTTTAGTTTTTAGGAAGTAAAAAAACCAAACACAACAAACATCAAAACCCCACAAAACCACACCTTGTATCACTCTCAAATATGTTTTATAATATATAATTTTTTTCAAGCTAGTCAAACAATACTTACGCATATTGCTCTACATCCTCTGTTTGTGCTTGCTACAAGACATCCTTCTGTTGTTGCCATTGGAATGTGAAACTCTTTGTTATCCAAAAATAGTGGTCCTGCTACACCTACAGGAATAGGCATATATCCAATCACATTTTCACAGCAAGCTCCCATAACCTTACAAAAATAATAGAAAAGGTATCATTAAGGTTACATGTACAGCATGCTACATACTATGTACGTAACTACAATAAGGTATCTTAGCAAAAAACCCACAACCCTACCCATAAAGCAACCAATTGTCATCTCAAAAAGTTACAGCTACAGCTATCAACAGCTAATACTGCTGAAGTCTAGTATTTGGCAGACCTATTGAATCTTATTAAGTCTTAAACACTATTAAATAAAATTAATTTCATACTGTTAAATTAATTTTAAATAAACTTCCATTTTAACTTGAGCTCAAGGTAACATTTTCACCTAGTTGAACTCAGGCTCAGTGTGAGTAGAATTCTGCATTTAGGAGATAAGGCAACTGCATACCTTGGTAGGAAATATTTTTTGGGTAAGCTACAAAATTTCCTACCTTCCTAGGTTTAAAAACATCAAAAACAATAAAAAGTAGTGCCTTATGTTTGGGGTTTCCCCCCGCCCTCCTTTTACATCAGTTTTGACCAAGCTCATTGTTAATTCATATGCATCACTTCGAACAGATATTTCATAGATTTGGAAAATGGTTTTACAGTGAGTTTTGCTTGTATGCCTTTTACTTACCAAAGAATAATTGTAATTCCTATAAGGAAGATATTGCAAAGATGAAGGTTCAGGGAGTTTCTTAGATAACATCTGTCTGCGAATGGACACACCTCGCTCCTGAGTTTCCATCATGGTTTCAAGTTTGTATGCAGGAATATGCTTAGCATTAACTAAGCTGATGATCTCAGCATCAGTAAGGAATTTTGCTCCCTTCTGGAAATGTAAATGGTAGGGAGAAAAGTATAGATTCTCTTGGTAAAAATCCTTTTAAATGTTTCCAAATGAAAAAAAGGGTAACAACTTTACTTTGACAATATCAGAGAACATGTAAAGGAACCAACTGCCAATGTCAGGTTTTATAGTAGGACAGGATATGATAAAAAAATTTTTACTCAGACTCCAACTTATATGCATACATGATGAAGCTTCAGTTACTTGGTATGTCGTGAATGATGAAGTTGCTCCCCTCTCCAATCTTGGGGCTAAAGGGAGACTCATAATAAAAGATTATTTCTTTACAACTTCAAAAACATACACTTATCTGTTTTTCTCATCTGTATTGAAGAAAAATATGCAACAGAAAGTGTCTGGAGCAGAAGTAACTAATGAACAGCTGTTGTTTTGTTTCCCCTCTGTGTTTTGGTCTTCCCCCCCAAGTTAAAGCCATAAAATTCTCCAAAGAGTGACATTAGGGTCAATAGGATCATTTAAAAGCTAGAAAACGAACTGTAAGGATTTTTAAATCAGATCATAGAATGGTTAGGGTCGGAAGGGACCTCAAAGATCATCTAGTTCCAATCTGCCCTCTTTCAGTTTAAATCCATTGCCCCTTGTCCTATCACTACACGCCCTTGTAAAAAGTCCCCCTCCATCTTTCCTGTAGGCCCCCTTTAGGTACTGGAAGGCTGCTAGAAGGTCTCCCCAGAGCCTTCTCTTCTCCAGGCTGAACAGCCCCAACTCTCTCAATCTGTCCTCAGAGGAGAGGTGCTCCAGCCCTCGGATCATCTTTGTGGACCTCCTCTGGACCCACTCCAACAGCTCCATGTCCTTCTTATGTTGGGGACCCCACCTGGAGTACAAGAGCAGAGCAGAGGGGCACAATCACCTCCCTCAACCTGCTGGCCATGCTTCTTTTCATGCAGTCCAGGATAAAGTTGGCTTTCAGGGCTGCGAGCGCTCATTGTCGGCTCATGTTGAACTTCTCATCAACCAACACCCTCAAGTCCTTCTCCTCAGGGCTGCTCTCAAGATGTTGCAATAGAAGTTAAAAAAACCCAAAAGAATAAAATTTTCCATACCTCTGCATTTCCAAGTATACAAACACATTCTGCAATAGAACGTGGTTCTTTAGGTAACTCAACTTCTTCCTCTTTTCTATTAAGAAATGAAGTTTCCACAAGGTTGCAACTGCCAACTACAAATGTAGCCTTGGTTGATGACTCTGCTAATACAGGTTTTATGACTTCAGCTGCATAAAGACAATTAAAATGAACTTTGGTTTACAAAAATCTTAAATTTTGATTCCAAATACAACGTACCAACACAGATTTCATTATTTGTTCCAAATATCCAGGAATAGGTTCAGACTTTAAAATGCCAAAAATTACCATTTCCATCTTTGGGAACTAAAGCTTCTTCTACTGTGTTACATATCTGATTGCTTTTCACAAGTCCAGATTGCTTCCTGCAACAGTTCTCAATGACCTTTTTCTGGACCATCACTGGAGATGTTATGGGATTCTTCAGTGAGAGTGTGGATTCAGTCTCTGCTTGCTCAAAGAAAATGTATTTCACAGCAAGGAGAAGGGCTAATCCAAGAGTGATTACTTGTTCAATATTCATACTGGCCATTCTAAAAAAGACAAATCAAGAAGTAAATACATAGTATATACAATTTGTTTGTTTAGAACAACATTCTGACATCCCTTTGCTTTAGAAAAGGTAATAGTTTGATCATCATTTATACAGTTACTGAAATTCCTGTCAAAAGACATTTCTAGCAGGACATTCAAGTATGCTAGGTTAGAGTAGAAAAGTCATTCTTTGTAGTAAGAATTTTTAGATTTCCTTAACTATTTTCTAAATCTTAGTTAAAAAACAGTCCCAGTATGACTGGAAAATATCAACTATTTAACAGCTACATCAAATTGATTTAACACCTATCTCCAATGATAAAGTAGAAATTTTAAATTATCATCTTCTACCAATAATGACTACTATGATGGAAGTTGAACTGCTAGTAGGGGGAAAAAACCTAAGAGACAGTTCTGAGTTTTCAGAAGTAACGTGGAACCACAGCTGCCGCTAACTTCAGTTGAGCTGAAGGAAAAGCAATAATGACATGGCTTTTGCACTTGTACGTGAATGGTCAGAAGCTCTGCATAAATAATTACTCTAGTGCTGTCAGAAAATTTATTTTTGTGTGCTCTGAAAGGTGTCAGTGCTAGTGGGAAAAGATAGCATTATGATGCATACAGGACAGCTGGCTCCTGATCATGTTCTTATTACTTCAAGGAGATTGAACAAACCACATCATATTGAAACATTTCCTATGAAACATCATCTCTGGTTCCAAGAAATCCTACAGTGGTCATATTTTCTGCAAGTTTACAAGTGTTGTACTCTAGGACCATAGCTTGGCAGCACTGGAGAATAGACCCTAACTGAGTAAATACACTTCTCTTCCATGAAGTCACCTACCGAGAAAGGTAGAACTGCCATAATGAAACATTAGGTTCAATTCTCTTCGGTGCATTCTCATCCAATCCCACTGCGTTTTCTACAGTACTGTTTTGAGCAACTGGTTCTGCTATCCAGCGACTGTGGGCATGAACAAGAACCAAACCCAGCGACTGTATTAAAAACAAAACAAATATTAATTTTTCAACTGTAACTAGGTATGTTAACCTACCAAGATTAAACTTTTTTTGTTTTTGTTGTTTGTTTGTTTTGTTTCCCATGCCTCAAAAGTCTAAAGCTAAAAGGCTGATTTTCCACACCTCTCATCAACACCATTTTTGGCCTATGATAACACATAGCTTTGAACCTGTCCCACCACATCCTTCCTCTTGGCTCAATAAGCAGAGGAAGCTGAGGGCACTGTAAGGGTAAGAGGGAAAGAATTAGTACACATGAAAAGCCATGAGTGTTTTGCACAAAAATGGCATACACAGGAGGACTTTAGGTGTAGATACAGGGGATGTTATTAAAAATTACCATGGTGAACTAGACTAATGAGATGCAGAACATAAGTCTATAGAAAACAAAAACTTTATTCATTGCACCAGAACATTTTACTTAATGCATAACTATAGGTGAAAAAAGCCACAAACCATAATCATTTTGACCCTCTGTGTTACAGGATTTGGTTTATTTTCTTCTTCTTCCAGAACACGAGCGAAATGGCTAAGCTGCCATATAGGATGCCCTTCACGACTCTCTCTTGAAAGCTGCAAAAATAACAAAATTAAAAAATAGGTCTTATTTAGTATGTATTTGAAGAACCAACAAGTGAGCTTCAATACTGTATTTTTATTTGATCGTTAAGAAATTACCAACAAAAGAGTTAGTTAGCCTACAGTCTACTGTTTAGCCTATGTTAGACTTTAAATAGTGAAAAACCCTGGACAAACATTAATTTAAAAAATAGTTATAATTTGTTTACTCTGTTTTAGATCAGAACTCATACTATTGAGTGTGATTCATTTACAAGTTACTGTCCATCAGCTGAGCCACCATAACTTTCTGTGCATTCCCTCTGTTCACCTCAAAAGGAAGACAAACATGCTGGTGTATACTTCAGTGGAGAAATGCATAGCCTACAAGAAGCACAGGGTCTGAATACTAAGCTTGATGTTGGTCTTACCTCTAATACCAAGGACACACAAGCTGGAAAAAAGGTCATAAAGACAAAGTAGTTGGCAAGAACAGACATACAGCCAAAGCAGCACATAATTTCAAGTTGTCGTACACCTACATAAAAACAAACAAACAAAACACACAAAAAAATAAACAACCAGTTTTAACATTTGAATATGCATCAGGCTTTCTATATACTTCTTGTTGCAGAAGAAAGAAAGAAACCATTAAACTGACACTGCAGACTATAGAGGGAGCTGTCTAGATTAAAGAAAAACAAGCACTTTTTTTAGTCATTTTGTATTGGCTTATTCCAAGCACAATATGTATTTATGGTATGGTATTTACAGAAAAATTTTTGAAGTGTAAATCTAAGATTTTAAAGCTTCACAATGAAAGTTTGAAACTCCTCCCTTATCTAAGCAAAGAACAATTAGCCAACATTATGTATTAAAAACCCTTGTAAAAGATGGCCATTTCAGGGAATAAAACAGTATATACCCCACCTACTCTTTCACAAGTCTAGTATCCAGAAAAAGTCAATATGCCATGTCACACATGCATTACAGAACCCTCTTAATAAAGATGAAAGAGCTAACAATATAAATCATTCAAAAAAAAAAATCGATTGCATGCTACACCAAAAAGAGTTTTTTTTCCCCTAGATGTAAACAGGAAAACAGCTTATTAACACACATTTCCCTCCACCCTCAAAGGTCCAAAAGAATCTGAAAAGTAAATGCTTTGAAAGATGCCTTTAAGAAATGCAAGATAGTTTAAAAAAAAAAAAAAGCAAACAAAAAAAATGAAAACACACACAAAACCAAACAGACAAAAAAACCCCACCCACTTTAGTATTTACTATGGAAATGCAATTATTTTACAAATAAATGAGTTATTTGCACATGAAAATCCTTTGCTTATTACATTTAACTATTCTCTTTTTAAGGAAAGTCAACTACTACTGATAAAGATCAAAAGACATGGGGGGGGAGGGGAGAGAGAACATAGTAAGATTAAGATTGATTATTTTTAATTGAACTAGAATAACTTTCCTTCACCTGGAGTCACTTTTAGAAACACTGGTTTTTGCAAGAACATGAAGTAGGTGTGCATGTACTGAAAGTGTCATTCATTTTTAAGAATGCCCAAGAGAAAATTTTAACAGCTACTTTAAGATGTTAACAGGAATGATGGGAAGGATACAAAGTCTCACCTGACATAGTGCCAACACCAATCACAAGACACTCCACAAGTGCATCCAGTGTAAACGTAGGGCCTAAAATTGCCATTCCACGTGAAATATTTTCTCTTACTTCATCCTAAAAATAAAAATTTCTATACATTAGCAGAAAGACAAAAATTAAAGTAAGGGAGTGCACATAACATGATTAGTAAATTGAGTAGTATTATGGTGATAAGGCCTTATAAAACAGACGTTGAAAATGAACTATTATGAGAGAATACATTCTTTAATTGCTTTGTTTCCCCATAAGTTATTATGCTTTGACGGTTTTTATTTACACAACAAGATTATTTAATTTTGAAATTCTCTACATTTGCCTCATCAGTATTCTAAGCTCCTACAACACTGATGGGCACAGACTTCAATTAAAGCACATTCAGAAGAACAGGACTTCTACACTTTATGACATAAAATAGAAGCCACTTATGTCATGGCGTCTCAAAAGTTCTTGCAACTACATATCTGTACTCTAACTTTTTTTTTTTTTAAATTATTTAACTCTCTAGACTCAGCTGTCAGAAAAGAGGACATAAAAGACACTAAAACTTTCTCCTGGGGAGAAAGGGATTTCCTCCAGAAGCCTGTCGTGGAAAACTCTAGAGGTGGTCTGCTGTTTTGGTGGTGGTGGTGGTTTTAGGGGGAAGGGGAGAGAAGTTGTGGTGAAAACTTATTTGTGAAATACTTTCTTGAAAACAAATTAAAAATTCTGTACTCGTAATTATTATTATATAATATACAACACAACAAACAAACAAAAAAATGACCTGTGAGTTGGAACTGAGTGCAAATTTGGCTAATGCACTTGCTCTTGAAAGATCAATCAGAAGCAGGAAGAACGGTAAAGCTTCACTGAAAGAGAGGCATATGTTAAGAGTAAAATTCAAGGTCTATTATACAGGAAAAAAATTCAAGCAAGAAATCCAGAATAACAATTCGTTACTTACTTTAAACCTGTCAATTCTTTATCCAAGAAGTGAATTACCACTGTACTAAAAACAAAACTTGAGAAGATTGTGAAGAGGCCAGCAATACCTTAAAAAAAAAAAAAATGGATTTTTTTTGTATATATATAGGGAAAGGAAAAACCAAACCAAATCAAAACAAAAAAAAAAACCAAACACTATGCCTTTAGATCAATTCTGAAGCAAACAAATGACAATTCTCATCTCTCAGAGTGTATAAACAGCAGTTGAGATACAAAGTGATGAGTATGCTATTTTTATACAGATATTTAAATCTAAAATTTGTACTGCATTCAAAGTAAGACTATGATAAATAAAAGCCACAAATCTTCTCATATGAAAACTGGCTTAAACAGCTCTAGAGTTTTAGAGTTTCACACAATAAACAATTATTTCAATAATTACATTTCCAATGTTTATATAATTCTATATAATCTCTCTCAAAAAAAGCACTTTGATCTATGCAGAACATTTCTTGTGCTATCTAGCAAAGAATTAAAATAATCCTGTTCTGTACATAAGTATTAAAACTCTTATTATCAATTTATATTTTTAAAAAAACAATTAAGATGCATACAGTAAATAAAAATCAGATACAGTACCTAAAATGTATTTTGACCCAAGCTGCCTTAGGTTCTGAAACTGGAAATATATATAAAGGATTGCGATACAGCGAGTGATTGTCAGGATGATGATGTCACTGCTCAGAACATCCTGTTTGAAATACAAAGTGATTTAGTTAGCTTTTACATTAAGTATTAACTTGTTATGTTTCAGCAACAAAAAAATCCATTGTGAAGCTGCACTAAAAATGAAGCTTTGGAATAAAATAAGTATTGCTGCTAGTCTGTCTTAAAAAGATTAAAATATTGCAAACAATATGAGTATCAAATGCTTGCTCACTAGATACCATGCCACTGAAATTTAGACTTAATGAAAACCTTCTGTAGGCATATCACTGCTTACATCCAGCTTTAATATCCAGCATGGGAAAAGAAGGCAATAAAGAAGTTTCTGTATAGCTACTTTCCTCTTAATCACAACCTGATCTTATTCTACAGAAAACCCCGCATCTACAGATTAACAGTAAATACTATAACATGAATTTAAATCCTTACTTCTTCGAGTTTGGGGCACTCATAATTCCAGCCACATATCTTATCATTCCCAGTGAACATCTTCATGGATATCATACAGATGGTAAGAGTCACTGTTCCCACAATGACTTCCCATGGATGAGAGGCTACAAAAAGGCCATGCATTTGAAAGAGTCTGGACAACATTTTCGAGATTGTTTTTCTATAATTAGCAAACCTGCAACAAAAGAATATTTCATATAAGCAAGTATGAGATTCAGGGAAAAAGGATAGAGCTATATGCGTTTCTGCAAGTCATCTCTCAGAAAAAAATAAACCAAACAAAAAAAATCACAAACAAAAAAAATCAAACAAACAAAAAATAGTTAAGTAACAGATGAGTAAGGAAACTCATCTTCACCTTTCAATTTTCCATGTAAAACATATTCATTTCTAATCTTCTGAAATACAATATGATCTGCTCCTGCCTTATCTTTTTTTTTTTTTTAATGCACATCTCCCTTCTTTTTTAAAAAAAAATCCCTGCTCACTGGAGGGGAGTTGATGACCTTTAAAGGTCCCTTCCAACCCAAACTATTCTATGATTCATCTGAAACACATTAATCTTTCTCACATACAGTATTCTGTGACAGTTCTCTTGTACCCATAACTAATTCCCAGGTTACTGATGCGTTTCATCATTCCCTTTGATTTAAATAGATAACATTCAACAGAAACTCTCACACCTCTCTTTCACATAACTGAGAACATGGATATTCAGTACAAAAACTGCATCCTAGTCTATTTTCTCTGTGTTGTACCTTTAGATGAGTTCATCAAGGATGATTACTCATGAAACATACATAGAAACAAAATGTCATAAAACACTCTCTTAAATACGTTACTACTGGGACTTTTGCTTTTCTCATTGCACAAAATCAACAATCTATAAGACTCTGTGATGAATGTTAACTATCTAAATATATCCTAGAGTTCAAAATATGCTTAAATAATAGTGTCACTTATAGAGACATTCTATAGTTCAGTATTTACATGTACAAACCTAGCACTGTGGAGATTTCCATAGAGGATTGAGGGCTCTACAGATTGTCACTTCAAAGTGCC
>NC_141497.1:7115519-7221422 GCF_009769465.1 Tauraco erythrolophus
AGATCCCCAAAAGTATAAGGCTTTAGTGGACACTGGTGCCCAATGCACTTTGATGCCATCGAACTTTAGAGGGGCAGAACCCATCTACATTTCTGGAGTGACAGGGGGGTCCCAACAGCTGACTGTGTTAGAGGCTGAAGTGAGCCTAACTGGTAAGCAGTGGCAAAAACACCCCATTGTGACTGGCCCAGAAGCACCATGCATCCTGGGAATAGATTATCTTAAGAGAGGATATTACAAGGACCCAAAAGGGTATCGGTGGGCTTTTGGCATAGCTGCAATAGAGACAGAGGAAGTCAAGCAGTTGTCTACTTTGCCTGGTCTTTCAACAGACCCTTCCGTTAAGGGATTACTGAGGATTGAAGAACAACAGGTGCCAATTGCTACTACAACAGTGCACCGACGGCAATATCGCACCAACCGAGACTGATTCCTATCCATAAGCTGATTCATCAGCTGGAGACCCAAGGAGTGATCACCAAGACCCGATCACCTTTCAACAGTCCCATATGGCCTGTGCATAAGTCCAATGGAGAGTGGAGACTGACAGTAGACTATCATGGCTTGAATGAAGTTATCATAGAATCATAGAATGGTTAGGGCTGGAAGGGACCTTCAAAGGTCATCTAGTCCAACCCCCCTGCAAGGAACAGGGATATCTCCAACTAGATGAGGTTGCTCAGGGCCTCGTCCAACCTGGCCTTGAATGTCTCCAGGGATGGAGCATCCACCACCTCTCTGGGCAACCTGTTCCAGTGTTCTACAACTCTCATGGTAAAAAATTTTTTCCTAATATCCAATCTGAATCTACCTCCCTCTATTTTAAAACCATTACCCCTTGTCCTATCACAACAGGCCCTCCTGAACAGCCTCTCCCCATCTTTCCTGTAGGCCCCCTTGA
The DNA here is from genome assembly GCF_009769465.1 of Tauraco erythrolophus. NCBI lineage: Eukaryota > Metazoa > Chordata > Aves > Musophagiformes > Musophagidae > Tauraco > Tauraco erythrolophus. Next base: position 7,116,421 of record NC_141497.1, read on the forward strand.
GGTACTGGAAGACCGCTATAAGGTCACCCCGGAGCCTCCTCTTCTCCAGGCTGAACAGCCCCAACTCTTTCAGCCTGTCCTCATAGGAAAGGTGCTCCAGCCCTCTTATCATCTTCGTGGCCCTCCTCTGGACCCTCTCCAGCTGGTCCATGTCCTTCTTGTGTTGGGGACTCCAGAACTGGACGCAGTACTCCAGGTGAGGTCTCACGAGGGCAGAGTAGAGGGGAAGAATCACCTCTCTCGACCTACTGGCCACGCTCCTCTTGATGCAGCCCAGGACGCGGTTGGCCTTCTGGGCCGCAAGAGCACATTGCCAGCTCATATTGAGCTTCTCGTCCACCAGTACTCCCAAGTCCTTCTCCTCAGGGCTGCTCTCGATCCATTCACCACCCAGTCTGTATTTGTGCCTGGGATTGCCACGACCCAGATGTAGGACCTTGCACTTGGCCTGGTTGAACTTCATGAGGTTGACACGGGCCCACCTCTCCAGCCTGTCGAGGTCCCTCTGGATGGCATCCCTCCCTTCCAGCGTGTCATCGGCGAACTTGCTGAGGGTGCACTCCATGCCACTGTCCACGTCACCGACAAAGATGTTGAAGAGGGCCAGGCCCAACACGGACCCCTGAGGGACGCCACTCGTGACCGGTCTCCACTTGGACATCGAGCCGTTGACCACTACTCTCTGAGTGCGGCCATTGAGCCAATTCCTTATCCACCGAGTGGTCCATCCATCAAACCCATGCCTCTCTAGTTTAGAGAGAAGAATGTCGTGCGGGACAGTGTCAAAAGCTTTGCACAAGTCCAGGTAGATGATATCCATTGGTCGACCCTTGTCCACCGATGCTGTCACCCCATCATAAAAGGCCACCAAGTTGGTCAGGCACGATCTGCCTTTGGTGAAGCCATGTTGGCTGTCACCCACCACCTCCTTGCTCTCCATGTGCCTTAGCATGGTTCCCAGGAGAATCTGCTCCATGACCTTGCCAGGCACAGAGGTGAGGCTGACCGGCCTGTAGTTGCCCGGGTCCTCCTTGTTCCCCTTTTTAAACATGGGGGTTATGTTCCCTCTCTTCCAGTCATCGGGGACCTCGCCAGACCGCCACGACTTCTCAAATACAATGGCCAGTGGCTTGGCAACTTCATCCGCCATTTCCTTCAGGACCCGCGGATGGATCTCATCAGGTCCCATGGACTTGTGCACCTTCAAGTTCCTCAGATGTTCCCGAACCTGCTCTTCAAGTACAGTGGGCGGTGGTTCATCCTCACAGTCCCTGCTAGTTCTTTCCACAGCTTGAGCAGTAAGACAAGAGGCTTTATCAGTGAAAACTGAGGCAAAAAAGTCATTGAGTAACTCAGCCTTCTCTATGTCCCGGGTAACCAGAGCACCAGTATCCTTCCGGAGGGGACCTACGTTCTCCTTGGACTTCCTTTTGTCCCCTACATACCTATAGAAGCATTTCTTATTGCTTTTTATATCCCTTGCCAAAGTCAATTCCTTCAGGGCTTTAGCCTTCCTCACCTGATCCCTGGTCACTCGTACAGCTTCTCTGTATTCCTCCCAGGCTATCTGTCTCCGCTTCCACCCTCTATAGGCTAACCTCTTCATTTTCAGTTGGTCCAGGAGCTCCTTGCTCATCCACGCAGGCTTCCTGGTCTTTTTGCCCGACTTGTTCTTCATCGGGATGCACCTCTGCTGAGCTTGGAGGAGGTGCTCCTTGAATGTGGACCAACTTTCCTGGGACCCTCGTCCCTTCAGGGCCGCCTCCCATGGCACTTTGCCCATCAGGTCCTTGAAGAGGCCGAAGTCCGCCTTCTTGAAGTCTAGGGCACAGAGCTTGCTGTATAGTTTCCTTGCTGCCCCATGGATCTTGAACTCCACCGTGTCGTGGTCACTGCAGCCAAGGCTGTCCTTAAGTTTCACATTGCCCACCAGTCCCTCCCTGTTGGTGAGCACAAGGTCGAGCATGGCACCCCTCCTTGTCGGCTTCTCTATCACCTGCAGGAGGTTGTCGTCCACGCATTCCAGGAACCTCCTGGACTGCCTGTGCCCCGCCATATTGTCTCTCCAACAGATGTCAGGGTGGTTGAAGTCCCCCATGAGGACCACGGCTTGTGACCGCGAGGCTGCTCCTATCTGGCTATAAAGCGCCTCATCTACTCTGTCCTCCTGGCCAGGTGGCCTGTAACAGACCCCTACCGTAACATCGCCTATCCGTCCCCGTCCTCTAATCTTGACCCATAAGCTCTCTGTCAGCTCCTCCTCCAACCCCAGGCGAAGCTCCACACACTCCAGCCAGTTGCTGACGTAGAGAGCGACACCCCCTCCTCGTCTCCCCTTCCTGTCCTTTCTAAAAAGCTTATACCCCTCCATGTTGACACTCCAGTCATAGGAGTCGTCCCACCACGTCTCCGTGATGCCAATAAAGTCGTAGCCCTGCTCATGTGCACGCATCTCCAGCTCATCCTGTTTATTTCCCATGCTGCGTGCGTTGGTGTACATACACTTCAGCTGGGCCTCCGACAAAGCCGACTCGCTGGCTGGAGCGACAGGGGTTCTCTTGGACGGCAGTGTAAGTTCGTTTGAACATACCTGCGATCCTTCCTCAGCTTCTGGACCCTCAGTGCTGGCACTGGTGCCATGCTGACAGCGGTATGAATCTGACTTCTTGGCTAGAGTGGCTGGAATTCCCTTCTTCTGTTCTACAGATACTTCCAGCATATCTTTACCATTCTTGATATTCTCCCCCTCCCCCTTCAAATCTAGTTTAAAGCCCTGCCAATGAGCCCTGCTAGCTTTTGAGCTAAGACCCTGGTTCCCCTCTGAGAAAGACATGTCCCATCCGGTGCCATCAGACCTGGTTCAGCGAAAGCCTCCCCATGATCAAAGAAACCAAATTTCCATCGGTGGCACCAGCTTCTGAGCCATCTGTTAATCAAATCTGATTTTCTGTTCCTTTCTATGTTCTTTCCTGCCACTAAAGGGACTGAAGAAAACACTACCTGGGCTCCTGACCCTTCGACCAGTCGCCCCAATGCCCTAAAGTCCCTTTTGATGTCCTTTGGACTTCTCTCTGTTAGCTCATCAGTTCCGACCTGCATGACCAGTAATGGATAATAATCAGAGGGCTGTACCAGAGCAGGGAGTTTCCTAGTGACGTCCCTGACACGGGCCCCAGGGAGGCAGCAGACTTCCCTGTGGGTTGGGTCCGGTCGACATATTGGCCCCTCTGTTCCCTTCAGAAGGGAATCACCTATGACAATTACCCTCCTTTTTCTTTTAACAGGGGCAGTCAGAAATCGTGGAGCAGACTGACTCCCCTTAGGCAACCCTCTGCGTGGGCCCTCGTCTATGTTTTCTTCTTTTGATGAGGTTTTAATATCGACGGCAGTCCAACCCGGCTTTGGAGACACCTCCAAGCAGGGACAGCCATCACCCTCCCTGTCATCCAGTTCCCCTCGCAGAGCACTATACCTGTTACATAAGGACACCTGGGGGGGCGAGGGAATTGCCAGGCAATTGCGCTTGCCACGCCGAGCAGGGACCTTGTGCCATTGAGTGCTGCCGTGCCAGATATGCTGGAACTTCAGTATGAACTGGAGTCAAAGGCAGCCAAGTGATACACCACAACTGATATCACTAATGCATTTTTCTCAATTCCTTTGGCAGCAGAATGCAGGCCAGAGTTTGCTTTCACCTGGAGGGGTGTCCAGTATACCTGGAATCGGCTGCCCCAGGGGTGGAAACGCAGCCCCACTATTTGCCATGGACTGATCCAGACTAAATTGGAACAGGGTGAAGCTCCAGAACACCTGCAATACATTGATGACATCATTGTATGGGGCAACACAGCAGAAGAAGTTTTTGAGAAAGGTGAGAAAATAATTCAAATCCTTCTGAAAGCTGTTTTTGCCATAAAACAGAGTAAGTCTGTGATGAGTTGATGTAATGAGGTTCTGGTGGCAGGAGAGGGGATTTGCTCCCTGTGACTTCCCTGGTTTTGGAACCGGGTCAGACCCGGTTCTGGCCACCAGATTGGACTCCCATCCCCCTCGTGGTTGAGCCAATCTGTGCCTCTGCGAATTGCCCTATTTAAGTTGGGACAAAGGAACTGGAAAAGGTGCTTTGACCCAGGAGTGAGGAGAGAAGGGCACTGGGCACTGCCCCTGCACCCCGGCTCCCAGCTGGGTGGCTACCCGTGCCAGGCCGGCGCCACCTGCTGAGGATGGCAGCGGCAGAGCCGCCTGGGGAACTCGGGGGGCACCCCGCTCCCGGGGTGCCCACTGGGCTGAGTTCACCCAGAGAGGACTAAGATCTGAGAGAAACGGCCACACAGACACTGGGTCAGTGAAGATGGAATGGGACGAGGTGTGCCGGAGCTGAGATTCCCCCGCAACTGATGGCGAGACGGCAGGCAACCCCCCCTGCAGCCAGGACAGACTCGGTGGAGCAGAGACCCACTCGCAGCACTTGGAGAAGCCCATGTTGGAGAAGAGATGCCTGAGACTTAGAGAGGTCATGGAGAATGGGACGCATGACAAGGTAGAGACGCATCTAGAATCCGTGTGACAACGCACACCGGAGCAAGTGGCAACAACTCCCTAAGAATCCGTGACTGTGGTAAAGCCTGCACTGGAGCAATCCGATGGGGAAGGATTGCATCCTGCGGGTAGGACTCACGTTGGAGAAGTTTGTGGATTTTCCTTGTGAGTAGGGGATCCACTGGAGCAAGGGAAAAGGGTGTAAGGACTCCTGCTCCTTTAAGAAAAGGAGCAGTAGTAACAACATGGATGAACTGACCTGTACTCCTCCATTCCCTGTCCCCCTGCGCTGCTGGGGGAGGAGGTAGAGTCAGGAAGAAAAGGAAAGGGGGGGGGAGGTGTTGTTTTTAAGATCTGGCTTTGTTTCTTTTTATCCTCTCAAGTAACTGGCTTTGTTTATCTTTATCCTTTCAAGTAACTGTTAATAAATAGTTTTGCTTTATTCCCAAGCCTAGTCTGTTTTGCCCGGGACCATGGTTGGTGGGTGCTCCTTCTCTGTTCTTGTCTCAACCTTCAGTCCTTTTATTATATTTTTCTCCTCTCCACTTCACTGGGGGAAGGAGTGAGAGAGCGGCTGTGTGGAGTTTAGTTCTGCAAATATGGAGCTACATTTTGTTCGTAGACACGCACAACCTTTCCCTGCATATATTATGATTGTCTTTGAGCCAACATCAGGGCGAATTTCAAACTGACACACCTTTTGATCAGTATCAAGACAGATATCTTGTGCTCATAGGGTATTACTTTCACTTAGAAATCCTTGTTGTTCTCGCACAATGCAGGATTCTAGAGCTACTGTTTGCCATCTGTCTCTTACCCTTTGGGCCCATGTTCTATGTTCGAAAGGATAAAGCAGGGTTCTGTCATGGTATATCCCTAAAGCTATGATGGGATGGATCACAGTTATTAGAGCATTACGAATGGTTAGTACAGAGGCCGTAACTGTGTGCCTGGTGGGGTTACAAGTAAAATTTGCCATATTCCACCAGGATTGAAGCTCTCTTTCTTTACTTGTGGCACCGTCCCAGACTACCTTTCAGATTTCAGTGGGAAATATCCCTTCTTCTCCTTCTCTTATAATAGAGGCGGTTACTGATTGCATCCATAGTTGGGCCTGAACACAACTCAGGGCTAGTGAGATATTGCCTTGTAGCCCATCGATCACATCTACAATTATATTGTGGTCTCTTATGTTTGTTTGTTCCCAGTCTGGTAAGATTTGTGATGCTAACCACTGGTGAGCTCCTAAAGTCAATAACGAGGATTGTAAGGGCCATTGCAGTTTTGACAGATCTCTAGTGACAGTGGCCAGCTTGTTCATTACTACTTCTGAGTCTATGGTATTCAGAACTCCCAACCCTGTTCCTAACAGCCCCGTCAGGTCTCTTGGTTTTTGTCTTTGAAAAATACCCTTCCTCTTTCTTAGCCAAGTAGTCCATCCTTCACAAGAGGTTCATAAGAAAGGAGAACACAACAGTTGGATTTCTGAAATGCTAATCTGCATTGATAACTCAGCCCTTTTGAGAGACCATTCTGGGTTGAATAACACTTGCTGCTGTCCTGTGTTTCTTATTACATATGTGTTGCTCACCAGCCTAGGCTGCGGCTCCAAGGATGTGGTTGCATCTTCCACAGGCAGGAGGAAATGGCCCGCCTTTTGTAGGCAGGGTCTAAACCTTAATTAGGAAATCAATCAATTCAACCCAGCTGGGCAATCACCACAGTTGCAATAGCCATAATTCCCCCTTTTTGTTTTACCAGTTTTTGTTTTTAAAGGAAAGTGAAGGCTTTACGGTGAGCAGAGACCCAGTCCATTCATTCCAACTCCAGCACGCTTCCTTCCTTTGGGCTTGCGGCTTTACCTTCTTTACTGAATGACTCTCACTCCAGCCCTGGCTCCGGCTATTCTGGCTCCAGCAAGGGAGTCGCGGTCCTCAGGGTCTCTCAGACATATCACATCAGGGCCACCAATTGTTGCTCACCAGCCTAAGCTGCAGGCCCAAAAACATGGTTGCAACTTCCACAACCAGGAGGAAATGACCCACCTTTTGTAGGCAGGGTCTAAACCTTAATTAGGAAATCAATCAATTCAACCCAGCTGGGCAATCTGGGCAATAGCCACAGTTGCAATAGCCATACATACGGACCAATTTCATAAATTTTGGGTTTGAGCTTAGGTGCTGGCATAGGTTGTGTGATGGACATATCTTTTTTATGATGTGTAACTATCGCAGCGGGCATTGTTGTAACTGACCCAGCTATGGCATTTATTTTAAATTTAAATGAGAGTCCAATAGTACTATCGGCCCAGAGACAAACCACTTCAGTGGTTTGTACTAGTGTGAAATTATGCCAACAATCTAATTCTTTAGAAGCACAGATCTTTGTGCTTTTATTTGTGGGAGTAATTGAGATAGTAATTTGGGATGCCTTTTTATGGGTAGTTCCATTAATCATTCGGCATCCTACTTTGATTTTTTTCTCCTACATTCCCTTGAAGTTGGTAAATTCCCTTTGTATCCTTACTCCATTCTTGTTTTAAATATTCTTGATTTCCATACATAACCATGGTAGATAGATTTAAACCTTCTCGAGCAGAGTATTTCCCCATGGATCCAGTATACCTAATATAGGCTTGAGACCAAGGCCACTCAGTATCATTTTGGCTATAAGTGCTTTCCCACCCCTGAATTATAATTATGACTGTGAGAAAAGTAATTTCCCTGGTTGGACTTGTGTGACCTTCCATGGAGATCTATGGGCTTTCTTTACTCTGGTGTGATGAATCCAGGCATTCTGCTCCTTGATCTTGATTGCTGTGTAAGAGGTGAGGAGTACTTAGAATGGTCCTTTCCACTGTGGTTCCAAAGTTCTTCCTGCAAGAGACTTGACATATACAAAATCTCCAGGTTGTATATTATGTACAGGTCCATCTAGACCTCTGCTCCGAGTTCCAAATACATGTTTTTCAATTTTTCTGAGTTATTTGCTCAATGCCACCATATAGGAAGTCATAATTTCTTCACCAATTTGTGAAGACACCCCCTTTTGTACTCCATAAGGCTGCCCATATAAAATCTCAAATGGGCTCAGCCCTTCTTTTGCTCTGGGTCTGGTTCATATTCGTAAAATTGCCGGAGGCGGAGATTGGGACCAAGCCAAATTAGTTTCCTGTCCCAATTTGATGATTTGTTGTTTTATCAAATGATTCATTTTCTCTACTTGACCGCTCGATTGTGGCCGATATGGAGTATGTAATTGCCAATCTATTCCTAGATGGTGACTAATTTGTTGCACTACCTTAGAGATAAAGCATGGTCCTCTGTCTGAGGATATTACTGCTGGGACTCCAAACCTGGGTATTATTTCCTGGAGTAATGCTTTGGTTATTTCTCGAGCTTTAGCTGTTCTACACGGAAAGGTTTCTGGCCAGCCTGAAAAGGTATCAGTTAGTACAAGCAAATATCGATACCCCCCTTTTCTAGGAAGTTCTGAGAAATCAATTTGCCAATGTTGTCCTGGAGCATTCCCTTTCCCAATTTGGCCCATTTCTGGCTTTGCAATGGTCTTTGGATTAGTCTGGAGGCAGAGATCACATTGCTGACTTACTTGTCTGACAGCGGTATATAGATTTCGAGCCACTATACTTTTGATAAGATATTTGTATAATGCTTCCGCCCCCCAATGGCCTTTCTTGTGCTCTTCTTGGACTAATGGCCAAACCATATAAGAAGGAACTATAAGTTTTCTGTGTGGTGTCATAGCCCACCCATCCTCATTGTATGATCCTTCTAGATCTGTAATGAGTTTACGGTCCTCCTTTGTATACTCTGGCTTACCTTCTAAAGATACGCATCCGTCGGGGATTAATGCCCCTTCTACCTTTATCTCTTTTCTGGCAGCCTGTTTTGCCTCTCTTTCCGCCAGTTCATTTCCTCTTTCCAATTCTGTGCTCACCTTCTGGTGTGCCCTGATGTGCATAATTGCCACTCTTTCAGGAAGTTGTACTGCATTTAAAAGTTTTAAAATCTCTTCTGCATGCTTGATAGTTTTTCCTTGGGAATTTAGCAGTCCCCTCTCTTTCCATAATGCTCCGTGGGCATGTACAACTCCAAAGGCATTTTTAGAATCAGTGCAAATATTCACAGCTTTTCCTTGAGCTCTTTCTAGAGCTCGAGTCAGGGCTATGATTTTGGCTTTCTGTGCTGAGGTGTCAGCTGGTAACGGTCCCTGATCCTGTGCCAGTATCCCTAATGCTATTCCCTGCTTCTCATGGGAAAATAAGAAAAATGGTTTACTCACATCAGGGAGTCCCAATGCTGGCGCTGACATCAGGGCCTTTTTCAGCTGGTGGAATGCTCGGTTCAACTCCGTATCCCACTGGAGGTATTTTTGGCTGGATGTTACTAAAGAATACAGCGGTTTAACAAGCAAGCCATAGTTGTATATCCAGAGCCGACACCACCCCATCATTCCTAAAAAAGTTCATAGCTCTTTCACAGTCTGTGGTCGGAGGGTCTGGCATATGGTTTCTTTCCGGGCTTGTCCCAGGAAACGCTGACCAGCACTGATTTCATACCCAAGATATGTAACTCGTTGCAATGTTACTTGTGCCTTTCTCTGAGACACCCGGTACCCCTGGAGCCCAAGAAAATTTAGTAAACTTACAGTCCAGATGACACAGGATTCTCTGGTCTTGGTCGCGGTAAGGAGGTCGTCTACATATTGTAATACTTTTCCTTCTTCTTGTGGTGGTTCCCATGACTCCAGGTCTTTTGCTGGTTGCTTCCCGAAGATCGTAGGGCTGTTCTTAAAACCTTGTGGCAACACCGTCCAGGTGAGCTGGGTCTTTCAACCACTCTTGGGATTTTCCCATTCAAAAGCAAAGATTTTCTGACTGGCTTCATGGAGAGGGAGGCAAAAGAAGGCATCTTTTAAATCTAAAACTGTAAACCAAGTCAAATCAGGAGTCAGAGTGGTTAACAGGGTATATGGATTAGCAACCACGGGGTATAGATCTTCCGTTATTTTGTTAATGGCTCTCAGATCTTGGACTATCCTATAGGTGCCATCTGGTTTTCGTACTGGGAGGATAGGAGTATTAAACTCTGATTCGCATTCTCTTAATAAACTGAACTCTAGGAATCGTTCTATGATTGGATGAATGTAGCAGGATCCCTTCTGTGGACGGACCCGAGTCATGACCATACACCAATATGGTTAGAAATCATGCTCGTTTATTACAAGCAACACACAGGTTATATAGCAGAACATGGCGTGACATGACTACATTCTACAATTGGCTTGCTTAGCGTAAACACACTCTCGTGGGTTATAGTGATAGGGCAGCGCTAGCAGACCACAGGTAATAAGCTCATCCCTTTAGTCTCCTCATTGCGGTCATCGGAGAGGCATCCAGGAGGCGTGCATCTTGGCAGGCAATCAATCTACATTTCCTTTTAAGGCCATTGAGTTAACTTGAAGGACAAAAGTAATCTAGTTGGTAACCTTGCGCTCTGGGGCCCAAGCAGGGATTGTCCATACCCAAGAGAATATTATGGCCAGTCTCGGAAAGGAACTCCTCCACACTTCCCCCTTTCTGTTTTTGGACAATCCATAGTCCCGGCATTGCTTTAAGGAGGACCCGAGAGGCGCACTTCAGGACACACCCTGCTAAGAGAATCATAAACAGCAATGCAACTAATATCGTTATGCCTTGTATGATTAATCCTTTTATCCAACCTGGTATGTTCGAACTACTGAACCAGTTTGAGAATGGGTCATCTTGTGTCGTGATATGATGCACGTTACTTTGGAGGTTTGCAAGTTGCTTATGAATGCTTTGAGAGTGGTCAGATAGGTCCATACAGCACATGCCTTCAAAGTCAGTACAACCGTGGCCTTGAGCTAACAATAAAAAATCAATAGCAGTGCAATTTTGCAATACAGCATGCTGGATATCATCTACATCAAGCAATAGAGAACTGAGAATACTAGAGGTAAGATTAAATTGTTTCAATGCCCAACAAGCAAGCTTAGCCAACTGACTATTAGCATTGCCGGCAGAGGCGCCTGGAAGGAAGACAGATAGTGCTGCTATTTCAGCTGGACTCAGCAGCCGCACGTTGTCATTACAAGTGCTGTCAAACTCTTTCAGGCTCCTCTTACCCCGACTTGTTCGGGTTGTTCGTTCAGTTAGAAAATCATGAATGCTAGGGGCAAAGAGAGTTAGGCGACCCAAATAGCAAGGACCACCAACAGCTCCTTGTGGAATTCCAGGCCAGGCACAATCTTCACAGATCAGAAAAATTCCAGGGGGCAGGAGCGTATCGTGTGTAAATACTTTCCCAATGAGCGCTCCAGTTTTTACATCTCCCCATGTCGATGTGCCGGACACATTGAAACGCAGTTTGTCTTGGAAGAAAAAACTGCGTCCTAATTTAGCCTGACAGGCTTGCTTCAGCGTTTGGAACTAAACCACTCCAGAGCCATTTAGAAGTTGCATGGGAGGGCGAATGATTTTACATATGGCGTCGTGACTCATCGACTGGTTCCATAAACCAGAAACATTTTTCCATGTTCCTGGTAACAGGCTACCTAAGAGATCAAGTTCTTGCAGTCCTGCGGGGATGGTCACATTGAGTGATCTAATTAAGGCGGCTTGGACTTCCGATCCTACATCAAAAGGCCAATCCCACCCACTGCAGGTCTGTCTCATGCCATTGGGTTGTTGGTATGAGAGGGCAGAGGTATTGACGAATCTTTTGAACTCTGTTATGTTTGTGCTATTATTTGGCCAAAGTATTGGCACACCAATAAGGCACGTGCAAAATGGGTCAGAGGCACTTTGCATAGATAAACAGAATTGCGAGACGTTGGTTTTGTTAGCCCAAGTGACCCAACTTATTCAGTGTAGTTAACACCTGTGCCACTCCAACTCCTGTTGCAAATATTGAAGATTGTCCATACCCGAGAGAATATTATGGCCAGTCTCGGAAAGGAACTCCTCCACAGATGAATCCCTTCCCTATTTTTCTTTTTAGTGGGTATTGTTTAATTCTTACTGCTCTGTGTTCGTTTTTCAAATTTATTACCACCGGCTGGGCATTTTTGGCACGTCCTGGGACATCAGTTGCCCAAACTCCGGGATATACCTGGTTGGTGATTTCCGCGTCGATTTTTCCTTCTGTGGGAACATTAACTAAAAGCAAGCTCATTATTTGTACATACTGATGATCATTTACCTCCAGAGTAATTTCACCTTTTTTGAATTTTATCATGGCTCCCAATTGTTCTAATAAATCTCTTCCCAAAAGGGCTTTTGGGGAGTTTGGCATATACAAGAATTTATGAATGCCCACTTGCTTACCCAGTTTATATTTTAAAGGTTCAAAAAAAGTAAGCCTTCTCACTCTGGCCAGTTGCTCCTTTTACTACAATGTAATCATTTCCTAAAGGCATCAAGGCCTGATTTAAAACTGAATACGTTGCCACCGTATCTAGTAAAAATTCCATTTCCTTTTGTTTCTCCTCTAGCCTCATAGTGATCTTTTGCAAGATCCTTGGCAGTTTTTATGACCAATTGTTTCTTTGTCTCAGTTAAACATTCTAACAATAATTGCATATCATTCCAATCAGGCTTGTGCTGCTTTATTATGAATCTAAGATTTTGGGTGGTGCTTACTGGATCGCTGCGATATTCCTGAGCAGCTGTCTTCCATTCCCTTAAATCATTATAGGAAAATGGTACCCTAATTCTTATTGTCCCACCATCTGGTCCTACTGCTTCCCGGAGGGGTGCCTGCAGAATTGTTGCTGTTGGCTGCTCTGTTGCTGCCGGCTGTTTTTTCTTAGTGCAGGAGGATATCGGGCTGTCTGGAGGAGTAGGGGTCTCGTTTGAATCCTCATTCCGCTCCTGAGACCGAGGGGGAGGCTTGAAAACATCGGTTAGATCTTGTTCTGAGTCCTGGTGGGTTTTACTTATTCTAGTACACCTTTGTCCAATGCTGCAGGCTGAGCAGCATCTTTTTAATTTATTTTTGTTCTCCCTCTCGTTTTCTTTTTCTAATGCGAGGACTATAGGATCTCGTGGAGGCATTAGTCCGCAATCTCTCTGTCATTCAGGGTTATTTCGGAGAACAAAGAACATATCTGCGTTTTTAACTTCATCCCATTTTTCTTCCCTTCTTAGGAACAACATTAATTGTAAAAGCGTGTCATAGTTTAGTGTTCCACCCTCACTGGGCCATTTAGCTTCATTTTCTAGCTTATAAAGCAGCCACCATTGGTTGCAATATTTGATTAGTTTCTTTGTATTCTCCGTGCCTCCTTGTCCCACTATATCTTTCCGGTGTGTTAATATACATCCCAAAGGGGATTTTTCCTAAAGTTTACTTTTTCCTCCCCCCATTTCACTTACTTTCCCTTTACTCCTTTTAACTGCACCTAAATATTCTGCCTGATGCTTGTGTGTGTAATACAGTTTCTAAGTTTGTCAGTCTCTTCGCCCGTCTCCGGCTGTTTCCCTCACAGGAGAACAGAACCATGGATTCAGACTCCGCACTCACTTCGTGCACAATTGCACATCTCACTCACTCACATGTAGATTTTTACGTTATTGTGCACTTCATTCGTCTCCGGCCGCTCTCCTCGCGGAGAACACGGAACCACGGATCAGAACTCCACAGTCGCTTCGCAGCCGGGCTGCGTCTCACTCGCTTAAACACTCACTCAGTGATTAATCACACACTCACACATTTCCGGGCTAGCCCAGCAAACTTATACAAACATTAAAAGGCCTTATCACATGCGCTGATGTTCGATGGTATAAACTTTGAATGGTATAAACTTTACAAAATACATGGTAGCAGATTTTACAACAGATAGCAGTATATAGAGATTTCAAATCGTCCCCCCCTGCTTTCTTACACCTCTCACCCTTTTCGGGGTGTAGGGCCAGGTGCGGCTGGAAGGAAATGTCTTCTCTTGTTACTTACACAAAACATGGAACGACAGGAACAACAGAACATTTACACAGCAGATAACAGACAATTACCAATCCAGCTATTGACCCTCCTGCAGCTGCTAATATTACATAAGTCATATGACTGTGAGGTTGCACAACTTACCCACCCCTCTATGTTGGACTCAGTGTTCGGGCGCTCGAGTGAAGCGGCGAAATGGTGCCTTGCCCTTTAGGGAAGTAGCGGCAGCCTCTAAGTTTGCTCGATCTGCTCGCAAGATTGCTAGCGGCCTGCCAGTCTCTGGTTCTTGCTGGTCCGGTCTCTGGATCTGGATTCCAGCTCACCAGTCTCTGGTCCCAGTCTCTGGTTCTTGCTGGCACACATTCCAGCTCACCAGTCTCTGATCCTCTAAGGCAGCAAACTCCCCAGGGCCCTTACCTTACCGCAGGGCACCCTGCCCTGCCCGGGGACAATGCTGCACGCCGGACGTCTTCGCACGTTTTACCAGCAGCCCCACACACGGACGTCTCCGTACATTTCTTATCCGAACATACCGTTTGTCTGCGGCTCAGGAAGTCCTTGTCTGCGCCCGGGTAATCAGCTGAGGAGAGGAGGCTCCTCCGAGGAAAGTTCTCGGGGCACGCCCAGGGGCGTCCGCTCCGCAGTCGGTTCCACAGTCAAGCAGAGAGTCTCCTGCCTGGCTCGCCAAAACTGACATGCAGAAACAGACTCCACAACTTGGAAAGTTGTAAAGTAGGTATGTTTATTGCAGCGCTGGGTGCACGGGGGATCGCTCCACCACAAACGTGCACACCCGCCATAGCAGTTTTCTTGTATTTATACAGACATACTCATAGCCCCCTCCCCAAAAGGGCAGTCTCTCCCAGGAGATCATTTCCATAGCCCCTGCCTCAGGATCCGCCTCAGGCTCCTCTTTGACACGCCTCCTGGTGGTCGTGGGCAGGGGTCTTCAGGATGAAGGCCGTAGGTCTTCCTCACTGTGTATTTTTCACTTCTTCCCTAGAATTCCTGTTTTGGCTGGGCTTGCAGAGCCAAACCGTTTCCCGGCCTGGCCTGGCCTTGAGTGGACATCTGGTTGTCTCCTACTTGTTATTGTTTGAAGACAAGTGTTAGTTCTTGTTAGTCCTTATCTCTCCTCTTTGTCTTTTCTTTCTCCCTATGGGTCACGAGTTACAACCTTGCTGGCATTTATTTTGTCTCTCTTACCGGCCTTCTTTTCGAGTAGTTAGTGTTTCAAAGCAGGGATTAGTATTTGATAACTTCTAACAATTCACAGAGCTATTTCACAGAGCTATGTATTTCACAGAGTCTTACGTAGTCTTATGCCTATTCTTATACCTATCCATAGAAATAATAGCTAATATAGTTTTATATGGTCTTATGCCTACTCCTATACCTATTCCCCTTTCACAAGGACCTGGGTTCACTTGGCAGGTGATGCAGAAGGACGGGGAAGTCCAATGTGTACCTCAAGGGGATTTGATGTTGGGTGAAAATAGACAATAAAATGTATTGAATTGTGTGATATTAATTGCTGAATAACCCTGTCACTGCATACCATCATTGCTATGGTTGTCACATTGTACTAATGACATTATATTAAGAACCATCCAGGGTAATGAAGAATGATCTTTGATGGAACCAGAACTGATTCCAGACACCCAGCAACTTCCTTGAGACCGACATCTTCGACCTGCAGACTGTGGACATGGACTGTTGCCGGATACACCAACTATGAGCTCCAGATGTCACATGCAACAGAGACTACATCATCCGTTCTACCGACTGAGTGAATTCCACATCATTTTTCCTGCCCTGAGAGACTGCTACAACAGAGGAAGACCGGAATTATGGACTAAATGAACTCAACACACATTTTGGAGGGATGACTCATGGACTAAGGGAATAGTATCCATGTATATACGTGAGGTTTGAACATGACGTGCATGGTATGGAATAAGGGGTGGATACTGTCCTGGTTTCAGCTGGGACAGAGTTAGCTCTTCTTTTTAACAGCTAGAAAAGCTCCGTGTTTTGGTTTTAGTCTGAGACTTGCTCTGAGAAGAATGCTGATAGCGCACTGATGTTTATAGTTGGCACTGAGGTCTCAAGGACTTTTCAGCTTGCTGTGTTCTTGCCAGTGTGCAGGAGCACAACAGGCTGGGGGGAGCATGGCCGGGACAAAGGGTCCACGACTCTCCTTATGATTTGTACTTAGACTTAGAATTGAGGGCCAAATTGGCCAATTAATATTCCATATCATGCAACGTCATGCCCAGTATAAAAGTGAGGGACAGCCGGAAAGAAGGGCTTTTTGCTCTTCGTGGACTCTCACTTTCAAACTCTCAGAGTGCGCTCTCTGCCTCGCTCTCTATTTTCAGGCCTCTCGCTCATCCGGGATTGCGGTGTCGGGATTTATCTGTTTTGGGACCATTAGTTTAGGACGAGATGGGCCTTGGTCAAGGGATGGTGAGCAATTACACCGTACATCACTCATTTCTATATATTTATCCTTGTACACATCTGTACACATGTATATTGGTAGCAATAGTAGCAAATTGTTCTTATCTCAACCCATGGGTCTCTTTTCTTTTCTTCTTTAATTCTCTTCCTCATCCCTGGGGGGTGGAGGAGGGTGAGTGAGTGGCTGTGAGGAGTTTAGCTGCTGGAGCAGCCTAAACCACGACAGTGGCGCCCAACATGGGGCTCAAAGGTTTGAGATAACAACAGATTTGACCGGAATGTGTTAAAGCAAATTTGCTGTAATTGTTCATTATGTTTCCTTGGATGTCACTGGCCAGAATGTTGTTTTACGTGCTCTCACAGTTGTCTTCAGGGTTGTATAATTTAGCACCTTATCTACCATATATGCTGGTTGTCGGTATTTATTCACAGTTTATTAACTCTGGGTGTTGGACTGGGATGAAAGACATTTTTTTCCCTAATTAAGAGTTTTTCTGTGCTGTGCTGTGTGGTGCTGATAAAATCGTGGGTGTTGGGACCAGTTCTGTACCTGTATTCAGTTGTGCATAAAGGGGTGGCAATGTGGACCTCATTTCTTAATTTTAAGTGCCACCTGTCCGATATCATTGCCAATTACACCGGTAACTTCTTTCCTTTGGAGAGCCAATACATGAGAGGGACATCTCCCTTCATTTTCCCCTCCCCCTCCAGACCATTTACAAAAGCTTTTGCAAATTTTGAGAATATGGAATATCATTGGAATCGTCTAAACAGTATAAACCTGTCACAAGGTCTCCTGATTGTATGTCTAATTATATATATATATTTAGGGTTAATCAACTGTGCTGAGTTTATGTGAAAGGGTTTTGGTAGCAGAAGAGGGACTGTAGCCCCTGTAACTTCTCAGGCTCCAAAACTGGTCGAATAGGTCTCTGGCCAGGTTGGACCCCTCATTCCCCTCAGACCAGGACCAAGCCAATCAGCACATCTGTGAATGCCCTATTTAAGAAGGGGACAAAGGAGCCCGAAACGTAATTTTTGGACCTGCAGTGCAGAGAGGGAGGAGGTGGGGGGCTGGCCTCCCTGGCCTCCCGGGTGGGTGGTTGCCCGTGCTGGGCTGGTGCCACCCTGCTTAAGATGGCCATGGCGGCGTGGCTTGGAGAACTCAGAAGCGCCCGGCTCCTGGGATGCCCGCTGGGCTGAGTTCATCCAGAGAGGACTAAGATCTGAGAGAAACGGCCACACAGTGAAGCTGGAGCGGGAGGAGGTGCTGGAGCTGGGATTCCCCTGCAGCCCGTGGTGAGACGGCAGTGGCCCCTCTGCAGCCATGAGAGACACGGTGGAGCAGAGACTCACCCACAGCCTGTGGAGAAGCCCACGCTGGAGCAGAGATGCCTGAGCCTGAAGGAAGTCGTAGAGAATGAGACTCACGACAAAGTAGAGATGCATCTGAAGTCCGTGGGAAAACTCACGCCAGAGCGGGTGGCTGTGCCCTAAGAAACTGTGACTCTGTGGGAAAGAAGCCCACACTAGAGCAATCTGATGGGTAAGGATTGCATCCTGCGGGTAGGACTCACGTTGGAGAAGTCTGTGGACTGTCCCATGATGAGGGGATTCACTGGAGCAGGGGAAAAGAGTGTAAGGAGTACTCCTCCTCTAAGAAAAGGAGCAGCAGAAACAATGTGTGATGAACTGATCTGCAACTCCCCCATTCCCTGTCCCCCTGCACTGCTGGGGCCATGGCTGGTGGGTGATCCCTCCCTGTTCTTATCTTGACCCTCAGGCCTTTTGTTACAATTTTCTCCTCTGCACCTCACTGGGGGGAGGAGTGAGCGAGCGACCTCGTGGTAGCTTAGCTGCCGGCTGGGCTAAACCACAACATCGACCATTTAGAAATTTCTACCAATTCATTACTCGTCTTATTTTGCTTGCTATCTCAACCTATGGATCTCTTTCCCTTTTCCCCTTTAATTCTCTTCCTCATCCTCTAGGGGTAGGGGAGAGTGAGCGAGCAGCTGTGTGACGTTTAGTTACCGGCTGGCCTAAACCACGACATGAGGTAAAAGGAGCCAACAGGGAAACACCAGTGAAATATCTCAAAGGAATTAAGGCATGTTCCTCTCAGAAGGTGACATGGCCGACAGCCCAGCTGAAGTGCCTCTACACCAATGCACACAGCATGAACAACAAACAGGAGGAATTGAAAGCCACCGTGTTGCTAGAAAGCTACGACCTAGTTGCCATTACTGAAACTTGATGGGACAAATCCCATGACTGTAGTGTGGCTATCGATGGCTACAAGTGAGGGAGGAGGGGAGGAGGCGTTGCCTTCTACATCAAGAAATGGATAGATTGTGAAGAGCTGTCTCTGAAGAATGGCCGTGAGCAGGTTGAAAGCTTATGGGTAAGAATTAGAGACCGAGGCAACAAAGGGAACCTTATGGTCAGTGTTTACTACAGGCTACCCGATCAAGGGGACCCTATTGACAAAGTCTTCTTACTCCAGCTACAAGAGGCATTGTGCTTGCAGGCTCTCGTCCTGCTGGGAAACTTCAACCACCCCAACATCTGCTGGAAAAGTAGCATGGTGAGCTGCAGGCAATCCAGGAGACTCCTGGAGTGCACTGAGGATAACTTCTTAAGCCAGGTAATAGACAGCCCTACCAGAGGGGATGCAATACTGGACCTGATGGTCACCAATGCAAGTGAGCTAATCAGTGACATCAAGATTGGAGGCAGCCTGGGCTGCAGTGATCATGCACTGGTGGAGTTTGCAGTCCTGAGGGATATGAGTCAGGCAAAGAGTAAAGTCAGGACCCTGAATTTTAGGAAA
This sequence comes from Tauraco erythrolophus, assembly GCF_009769465.1. NCBI lineage: Eukaryota > Metazoa > Chordata > Aves > Musophagiformes > Musophagidae > Tauraco > Tauraco erythrolophus. The sequence continues at coordinate 7,135,240 of NC_141497.1, forward strand.
GCAAACTTCCAGCTGTTCAAGGAGTTAGTCAATGGGATCCCCTGGGAAACTGCTCTCAAGGACAAGGGAGCAGAACAGAGCTGGCAGATCTTTAAAGACACTTTCCATAGAGCACAAGAGCTCTCAATTCCCAGGTATAAGAAATCAGGCAAGGAAGGCAAGAGACCTGCATGGCCAAGTCGAGATCTGCTGGCCAAACTAAAGGGCAAGAAGGAAATGCACAGGCAGTAAGAGGCAGGGACAGATATCCTGGGAAGAGTATAGGGATGCTGCCCAGTTGTGTAGGGATGGTGTCAGGAAAGCCAAGGCGCGGCTGGAGCTGAACTTGGCAAGGGATGCAAAAAACAATAAGAAGGGCTTCTACAGGTATGTCAGCCAGAAAAGGAAGATCAAAGCAAGTGTATCCTCCTTGATGATTGAGACTGGCAAACTGGTGAAAACAAATGAGGAGAAGACTGAGGTACTCAACAGCTTTTTTGCCTCAGTCTTCACTGGCAACCTCCCTTCCCACACCTCTCAAGTGGATGGATCACAAGGCAGGGACTGGGGGAGCAAAGTCCCTCCCACTGCAAGAGAAGATCAGATTTGAGACCACCTGAGGAACCTGAACATACATAAGTCTATGGGACCTGACAAGATGCATCCCAGAGTCTTGAGGGAATTGGCTGATGTAGTTGCCAAGCCACTCTCCATGATATTTGAAAAGTCATGGCAGTCAGGTGAAGCCCCCGGTGACTGTAAAAAGGGAAACATTGCACCCATTTTTAAAAAGGGTAGAAAGGAGGACCCTGGAAACTACCGACCTGTCAGCCTCACCTCTGTACCTGGGTAGATCGTGGAACAGACCCTCCTGGAAGCTATGCTAAGGCACATGGAGGACAGGGAGGTGATTCGAGACAGCCAGCATGGCTTCACCAAGGGCAAGTCCTGCATGACCAACCTAGTGGCCTTCTATGATGGAGTGACTACATCAGTGGACAAGGGAAGAGCTACAGATGTCATTTACCTGGACTTCTGTAAGGCCTTTGACATGGTCCCTCCCAACATCCTTCTCTCTAAATTGGAGAGAGATGAATTTGATGGATGGACCACACGGTGGATAAGGAATTGGCTGGATGGTCGCACTCAAAGAGTTGTGGTCAACGACTCAAAGTCCAGATGGAGACCAGTGACGAGTGGTGTCCCTCAAGGGTCTGTATTGGAACCAGTACTGTTTAATATCTTCATCAATGACATAGACACTGGGATCGAGTGCACCCTGAGCAAATTTGCAGATGACATCAAGCTGAGTGGTGCAGCTGACATGCTGGAGGGATGGGATGCCATCCAGAGGGACCTGGACAAGCTCGAGAGGTGGGTCCATGTGAACCTCATGAGGTTCAACAAGGCCAAGTGCAATGTTCAGCATCTGGGTCAGGGCAATCTCAAGCACAAGTACAAAATAGGGAATGAAGGGATTGAGAGCAGCCCTGAGGAAAAGGGCTTGGGGGTGCTGGTTGATGAGAAGCTCAACATGAGCCAGCAATGTGCGCTGGCAGCCCAGAAAGCCAACCGTATCCTGGGCTGCATCCAAAGCAGCGTGGCCAGCAAGTCAAGGGAGGGGATTCTGCCCCTCTACTCTGCTCTCGTGAGACTCCACCTGGAGTACTGTGTCTAGCTCTGGGGTTCCCAACACAAGAAGGACATGGAGCTGTTGGAGCTAGTCCAGAGGAGGGCCACGAAGATGATCTGAGGGCTGGAGCATCTCTCCTCTGAAGACAGGCTGAGAGAGTTGGGGCTGTTCAGCCTGGAGAGGAGAAGGCTCCAGAGTGATCTTATAGCAGCCTTCCAGTACCTATTATATATACTGTATATGTTATTAACATATTATACACACACACACACACATATATTGGCATTTTATCATTATTACTTTTATTTTTTGTCCTGGTTTCAGCTGGGACAGAGTTAGCTCTTCTTTTTAACAGCTAGAAAAGCTCCATGTTTTGGTTGTAATCTGAGACTTGCTCTGAGAAGAACGCTGACAGCGCACTGATGTTTATAGTTGGCACTGAGGCCTCAAGGACTTTTCAGCTGCCATGTTCTTGCCAGCGTGCAGGAGCACAACAGGATAGGGGGGAGCATGGCCAGGACAGAGGGTCCACGATTCTTATGATTTATACTTAGACTTAGGATTGAGGGCCAAACTGGCCAATTAGTATTCCATATCATGCAGCGTCATGCCCAGTATAAAAATGAGGGTTGACTGGAAAGAAGGGTCTTTGCTCTTCTGAGGCTCTCACTTTCGGACTCTTGGAGTGCTCTCTCTGTCTCTCTATTTTCGGGCCTCTCACTCGTCTGGGATTGTGGTATTGGGATTTATCTGTTTTGGGATCGTTAATTCGGGACGAAACAGGCCTTGGTCAAGGGGTGGTGAGCAATTACACCGTACATCACTCATTCGTATATATTATTGTACATATCTGTGTATATTTATATATTGGTAGCAGTACTAGTAAATTGTTCTTATCTCAACCCATGGGTCTCTTTCCCTTTTCTTCTTTAATTCTCTTCCTTATCCCCGGGGGGTGGGGGAGGGTGAGCGAGTGGCTGTGTGGAGTTTATTTGCCAGAGCGGCCTAAACCACGACAATTTTATATTATTGTTTTTTAAATTGTTCTTATCTGAACCCACGAGTCTCCTTCCCTTTTCCCCTTTAATTCTCTTTCTCGAGGAGTGGGAGAGAGTGAGCGATTGGCTGTGTGGCATTTAGTTGTCGGCTGTGCTAAACCACAACAGGGTGGAATAATTTTTCTTCTTTTCTTTTGTAACAGAACTATCGGATCTGAAACTGTAGCGTATGAAGCACACGGACTCTGTGAGTGCAAGGACAGAATCTAAGTTTATTTTCCCTTTACCATATTTATAGCATACAGAGCCCCTTCCCATGCTCCAATCAACAGTGGAATCGTGTATTTCTGTATTTTTAAGTTTTATACAGCAGTCCAAGCATGTACACAGCTCCCTGTTTATTCCAGGTGTTCTTGTCACGGGACGTGCATGGCCTTGATGCTGACCTTGCTGCATGCTTCGCTTTCTTGAACAACAATGATATCTTTTGTTTGGTCTCTGGAGCATCTTGATATTATTGCAGGGCCCGGAGACAAACAACAGTAGGGAGAACCCCTATCTTTTCCCACAGTTCAGAATCCTCTTCTCTATCCACAATTCCCCCTTTTTTGTTTATCGCAACTCCGTTGATTACTAAAGCCACTGTGATGTCTGCTTCTACCTTTTGTGCTCGTCGTATTGCAGTCCAAGGAAATTGAAACAACACTAGAAATAAAATCAACAACCTCCAACAGCAATAAGAATCTATGTGTGTAAGTTAAGGCCAGAGAACCAATTTTTTTTATTAATCCAGGATAAATCTTAACTTGCGTAATACAACTTGAAAAGATAGGATTTTCTAAAAACCTACAATACTATTCATTACATATTGATACATTTAAAACAGAGGTTAATGCAAACAGATAAGGATGAGAAGCACATATTACAGAGGTATTGTGTAATAATGTTAGATTTGCTTGAGTGCTACTTTTAGCCATGTGTACTTGAAACACCCATCTGTCAAAAAATGGCAAGGTTAATATCCAAGCTTGTTCATGAACAGGGGAATGAGATCCATTATATATTATTTGAAAAAAAGACCTGGAAGACCCCCCACCATGTCATACTAATGAATGACAACCATGGTGGAATGGTAAAACAGTCTCATTACCATCCTAAAACACTCCAAATGGTCCCCAATCTATAATTCAGTCCATTGTATCATTTCATGTTCTTAGGTTTTTTGAACAACATGGCTTCCAGCCGAATTGATCTATACTTTTCAGTTTAGTGATGGCACAAAGAGGCACATTGGGAATATGTTTATTCACTTCTTGATGGCTACTGTTGTTAAGCATAACCTCTTTCTCAAACTGCATTTTTTAAAAGCACAACAGTATATATTATTCTATTATAGCCTTGCAGAAGCAGTTACTAGCATATTGTTTCCCTTTCTGGGAGTCTTACCATCTCGACTATGCTCGAGACTCTGCTGAGCAGGAGAGTGTCAGTTAGCGGGGTCATCCTGGAGAAGGGAGGCAGGCACGGCACCTTCAGGGCATCCCCTGTCTGTTCGTAGAATGTGCTCTGTAGCCTCCTCCCCTCCCCGTTCTGAGGCATCTCTTTTATACCCTCAATAGAGTCAATGGAAAGGTACTGACTGGGCATTGCTGCACGCGTGGCCAGTGCGTGCAATAAGGCTGCCAGGTATGTGCTCTGCTGGCCAACAGCGGCTTTTGCAGATCACAACATGTTGTTCAACAACAACCATCCCAGCTTCCTTTTTCAAAATTACGTACTCACAGCTGAGTCCAGTTTGTAATTTTCCGTCATTAATTTGATACCAGTCAATTCTTTCCCTTTCAGTAGCTATGGGTGGAATCCATACAACTTCTGACTGGAAAAAAACACACAAAGCATATATACAAGCAACTTTCACACACGTAATATACTAAATAATAAGAAATATAAAAGCAATTAACATATTAACATGAAATCTTCTATTACAAGTCTGTCCATTTCAACCATTTTCCTCATTCAGTGTTTCTGTGATCTCTGCTTGCTCTGCTAATTCTTGAACCTCCCTTTCTCTATCTGTAGTTTCAAAAGTCCTGGCTGGTTTTACGTTTCTTGCCGGTAACCAGTATGGACCTGTGGGAAGAAGAACACAAGCAGACCCTCTTCCCCATGTAAGCAGAGGCACAGGGCTGTCCCAATGAGTTGAGCTCAGTTCCTTATAATATACCATTGTTTTTTTCTACAGAAATGGCACTGGTTTTAAAATGACGATCCACAGCCGTAGTATGTTGCCTAGAAGCAGACAAATTAAGAAAATTTAAAACATATGTAGCTTTGTCTAAGGATTCCTGTGGGGAAGTATACAGAAGGTTCCCCCTTTTTTGTTTATCAAGCATTTGTTTAAACGTTAAATGAGTTTGTTCAGCAATAGCTTGTCCCGTAGGCGAATGAGGGATACCGGTAGTGTGAGTCACTCCCCGATCCTGGAAAAAGGCACCAATCTGCCATGAAATATATGCCGGACCATTGTCTGTCTTGATTTTCTTCGGCACTGCCACAGTTGCAAAGCAGCGAAGCCAGTGAGTGCTGACATTCTTCGCTTTTTCTCCAGCGTGGGCGGTGGCAACAACAAAGGCAGAAAATGTATCAACAGTTACATGCACGTATTTAGATTGACCAAACGATTGAATATAAGTAACATCAGTTTGCCATAATTCATTGGCACGCGAACCCCTTGGATTTACTCCTGCTGGAGTATTTAAAGGCACAATATGTTGACAGTCAGGGCAGGCGTGTACAATCTGCTGAGCTTGATTTGCTGTTAAAGAAAATAGTTTTTTCAATGAGTGAGCATTTTGATGGAAAAAATCATGTGACAAGTGAGCTTGTTATAGACGTTGAGCAACACAACCATCGTGGTTAATGCATCAGCAACTGCATTACCTTCTACAATTGGTCCTGGCAAGGACGTATGTGACCGAACATGTAAGACAAAATATTCATGTGTTCTATTTTTAACAAGTTTTGCCAGGGAAAGTAGCAGATTGAACAGCGATGGATGATCAACTGTCAATTTGCTGAATGATACCTACAACATAAACTGAATCTGCAACAACATTCAAAGGTTCATTGGCAAACAGTTTAAATGCATGGACTGCTGCTGCTAATTCAACTATTTGAGTTGAGCCAGATACTGTAATAACAGAAGAACAGGGTTTTAAACTCGATTTGAAGGGGGAGGGGAGTAATATCAAGATTGATAAAGATATGCTGGAAGCACCTGAAGAGCAGCAGAAAGGAATTCCAGCCGCTCGAGCCAGGAAGTCGGATTCATCTGAGTTTCAACTGAAATGCCTCTACGCTAATGCACGCAGCATGAGGAAAAAGCAAAAGGAGTTAGAAGTGTGTGCGCGCCTGTTGGAATATGATCTTATTGGCATCACGGAGACGTGGTGGGATAAATCCCATGACTGGAGTGTCAGAATACAAGGATACAGGCTCTTTAAGAGGGATAGACAGGGGAGAAGAGGAGGAGGTGTTATCCTCTATGTCAAAGACCAACTGGAGTGCATGGAGCTGCACCTGGGGATGGATGAGGAGCCAACTGAGAGCTTATGGGTCAGGATCAAAGGCAGAGCAGGGACAGGGGACATAGTAGTAGGTGTCTGCTACAGGCCACCTGACCAGGAGGACTGAGTGGATGAGGCCCTCTACAGACAGATAGGAGCAGCCTCACGTTCATGAGCCCTGATCCTCATGGGGGACTTCAACCACCCCGATATCTGTTGGAGGGACAATGCAGCAGGGCATAGGCAATCCTTCTCCATATGATAGAGGAATCAACGAGGAGAGGTGCTATACTGGACCTTGTTCTCAACAACAAAGAGAAGCTGGTGAGGAATGTGATGCTCAAAGGCAGCCTTGGATGCAGTGATCATAAAATGGTGGAATTCAATTTTCTTAGGGAACCAAGGAGGGTGCACAGCAAGCTCACTACCCTGGATTTCAGGAGAGCAGACTTTGGCCTATTCAGGGATCTCCTCGGCAGAGTACAATGGGATGAAGCCCTAGAGGGAAGAGGGGCCCAAGAAAGCTGGTTAATATTCAAGGATCACCTCCTCCAAGATCAGGAGCAGTGCATCCCAACAAAGAGGAAGTCAGGTAGGAACACCAGGAGGCCTGCATGGATCAACAAGGAGCTCCTGGACCAACTCAGACACAAAAAGAAGGCCTACAGAGGATGAAAGCAAGGACAGGTAGCCTGGGAAGAATATTGTCTGAGCAACCAGAGATCAGATTAGGAAAGCCAAAGCCCTGACAGAGTTAAATCTGGCCAGGGACATCAAGGGTAACAAGAAAAACTTCTATAGATATGCCAGTGATAAAAAGAGATCTAGGGAAAACATAGGCCCTCTCCGGAAGGAAACGGGAGACCTGGTAACCTGGGATATGGAGAAGGCTGAGGTACTCAATGACTTCTTTGCCTCAGTCTTCACTGGCATAAGCTCCAGCTGCACAGCCCAAGTCACAGAAGGCAAAGGCAGTGTGATAGTTTGATGTGATGGAGGGGGTTCTGGTTGTAGGAGAGGGGATTTGCTCCCTGTGCCACCAGATTGGACTCCCATCCCCCTCGGGGTTGAGCCAATTGGCGCTTCTGCGAATTGCCCTATTCAAGTTGGGAGAAAGGAACAGAAAAGGTGCTTTTGCCCAGGATCGAGGAGAAGGGAGGAGGGCACTTCCCTCGCTCCCTGGCCCCTAGCCGGGCGGCTGCCCGTGCCAGGCCGGCGCCACATGCTCAAGATGGCGGCGACGGAGCCGCTTGGGGAACTTGGGGAGCGCCCCGCTCCCAGAGTGCCTGCTGGGCCGAGTTCACCCAGAGAGGACTAAGACCTGAGAGAAACGGCCACACAGACACCAGGTCAGTGAAGATGGAGCAGGAGGAGGTATGCTGGAGCTGAGTTTCCCTTGCAATCGGTGGCGAGACGGCAGATGGCCCCCCTGCAGCCAAGATGGACTCGGCGGAGCAGAGATCCACTCGCGGCCCGTGGAGAAGCCCACGTCAGGGAAGACATGCCTGAGCCTGAGAGAGGTCATGGAGCATGGGATGCACGACGAGTAACTGTTAATAATGGAGCTTGGGATGCACGACAAGGTCGTGAGGCATCTAGAGTCCGTGGGACGACCCACGCCGAAGCGAGTGGCCACAACTCCCTAAGAATCCGAGACTGTGTAAAGCCCGCACTGGAGCAATCCGATGGGGAAGGATGGCGTCCTGCGGGTAGGACTCACGTTGGGGAAGTTTGTGGATTTTTTTCCTCATGAGTAGGGGATCCACTGGAACAAGGGAAAAATGGTGTAAGGACTCCTCCTTTAAGAAAGGAATGGCAGTAACAACATGGATGAACTGACCTGCACTCCCCCATTCCCTGTCCCCCTACCTCCCGTAGAGCTGGGAACAAAAGGAAAGGGGGGTGGGGAGGTGTTGTTTTTAAGATCTGGCCTTGTTTACTCTTTATCCTCTCAAGTAACCAGTTATGTTTCCCTTTGTCCTTTTTAAGCAACAATCAATAAATTGGTTTGTTTTAAGAAAACTGAGTCTGTTTTGCCCGGGACCATGGTTGGTGGGTACTCCCTCTGTTCTTGTCTCGACCCTCAGTTCTTTTATTATAAAACCAGGACAGGCAGGGACTGGGAGAATGAAGAACTGCCCACTGTAGGAGAAGATCAGGTTCGAGACCATCTAAAGAACCTGAAGGTGCACAAGTCCATGGGACCTGATGAGGTGCATCCACAGGTCCTGAGGGAACTGGCGGATGAGGTTGCTAAGCCGCTATCCATCATATTTGAGAAGTCGTGGCAGTCTAGTGAAGTTCCCACTGACTGGAAAGGGGGAAATATAGCCCCTATCTTTAAAAAAGGGAAAAAAAAAAGACCAAGGGAACTACAGGTCAGTCAGTCTCACCTCTGTGCCTGGCGAGATCATGGAGCAGATCCTCCTGGCGACTTGTTGTGGTTTTAGGCTGATCCAGCAACTAAAACTCACACAGTCTCTCCTTCTCCAGTAAAGTAGAGAGGAGGGAAAAAAAAAAATAATAAAGGGACTGAGGGTTGAGACAAGAACAGAGGGAGCACCCACCAACCATGGTCCCGGGCAAAACAGACCGGACTTTCTTAAAACAAAACAGTTCATTAATGGTTACTTAAAAGGACAAAGGGAAATAAAACCAGTTACTTGACAGGATAGAAAGAAACAAAACCAGATCTTAAAACCGACACCTTCTCCCCCCCCGCCCCTCCTTTTTCCTTTTCCTCCCGGCTCTACCTCCTTCCTCCAGCAGCGCAGGGGGCAGGGACTGGGGGGTGCAGGTCAGTTCATTCCGTGCTGTTACTGCTGCTTCTTTCTTAAAGGAGGAGGAGTCCTTACACCCTTTTCCCCTGCTCCAGTGGATCCCCTACCCACGAGGAAAAATCCACAAACTTCTCCAGCGTGAGTCCAGCCCACAGGAAGCAATCCTTCCCCACAGATTGCTCCGGTGTGGGCTTTACCACAGTCTCGGATACTTAGGGAGCTGTAGCCACTCGCTCCGGCGTGGGTTGTCACGCAGACTCCAGATGCCTCTCTGCCTTGTCGTGCGTCCCAACACGACCATCCTCAGGCTCAGGCATCTTCTCCCCACGGGCTGCGAGTGGGTCTCTACTCCACCGAGGCCGTCCTGGTCGCAGGGAGGCCGCCTGCTATCTCACCATCAGCTGCAGGTGAAACTCGGCTCCAGCACACCTCCTCCCGCTCCATCCTCACTGACCTGGTGTCGATGCAGCTGTTTCTCTCAGATCTCAGTCCTCTCCAGGTGAACTCAGCCCAGTGGGCACCCCGGGAGTGGGGTGCCCCCGAGTTCCCCAGCCAGCTCCGCCGCCACCATTCTCCGTGGGCGGCGCCGGCCCGACGCAGGCAGCTGCCCGGCCGGGAGCCAGGGAGCGGGGGCAGTGCCCTCCTCCCTTCTCTGCTCGCTCCTGGGCAAAGCACCTTTTCCGGTTCCTTTGTCCCGACTTAAATAGGGCAATTCGCAGAGGCGCTGATTGGCTCAAGCCTGAGGGGGATGGGAGTCTGATCTGGTGGCCAGAACCAGGTCTGACCCGGTTCCAAAACCAGGGAGGTCACAGGGAGCAAAGCCCCTCTCCTGCCACCAGAACCCCCACCCCCTCCACATCAAACCATGACACGACTATGCTAAGGCACATAGAAAACAAGGAGGTGATTGGTGACAGCCAACATGGCTTCACTAAGGGCAAATCCTGCCTGACTAATTTGGTGGCCTTCGATGATGAGGTTATAGCATTGATGGATAGGGGAAGAGCAACTGACATCGTCTACCTGGACTTGTCCAAAGCATTTGATACTGTCCCACACGACATCCTTGTATCTAAACTGGAAAGACATGGATTTGATGGATGGACCACTCGGTGGATAAGGAATTGGCTAGATGGTTGCACTCAAAGAGTTGTGGTCAATGGCTTGATGTCCAAGTGGAGGCCAGTGACGAGTGCTGTTCCTCAGGGGTCAGTACTGGGGCCAGTGCTATTTAACATCTTTGTTGGTGACATGGACAGTGGGATCGAGTGCACCCTCAGCAAATTTAATGATGACACCAAGTTGTGTGGTGTTGTGGACACGCTGGAGGGAAGGGATGCCATCCAGAGGGACCTTGACAGGCTGGAGAGGTGGGCCTGTGAGAACCTCATGAAGTTCAACAAGGACAAGTACAAGGTCCTGCACGTGGGTCCGGGCAATCCCAAGCACAAGTACAGGCTGGGCGGAGAATGGATTGAGAGCAGCCCTGAGGAGAAGGACTTGGGAGTGCTGGTGGATGAAAAGCTCAACATGAGCCGGCAATGTGCGCTGGCAGCCCAGAAAGCCAACCGTATCCTGGGCTGCATCAAAAGGAGTGTGGCCAGCAGGCCCCTTGTCATGGTTTGATGTGTGGGGGGAGGTCCGGGTGGCAGAAGCTGCCCATCAGACCGGACTCCCATCCCCCTCGGGGCTTGAGCCAATCGGAGCCTCTGCGAATCGGGACAAAGGAACTGGAAAGGTGCCTTTGCCCACGGGCAAGGAGAAGGGAGGGGGGCACGGCCCCCGCTCCCCTGACGCCCGGCCGGGCCAAGTTCACCCAGAAAGGACTGAGATCTGAGAAATGGCCACACAGATAAGAGGTCAGTGAAGATGGAACGGGACAACGTGTGCCGCGGCTGAGTCCCCCTTGCGAGCAGCCCCTTTGCAACCAGTCCTCGGTGGAGCAAGCAGAGACCCACTCGCAGCCCGTGGAGGATCCACGTCGAGAAGAGATGCCAGAGCCTGAGCACGGTACGCATCTAGAGTCCGTGGGATGACCCCCGCCGATGGGGAGGTGCTTTGTTAAAGGAGATGCCTGAGCCTGAGACTATTGTGAATCATGGGCACAGGTCGAGGCGCATTTACGCATCTAAGTCTGTACGGAGACGCATTTCAGGTCGATATGACGACCCACGCCGGAGCGCATTTAAAGTCTGTATGATGACTCACGCCAGAGCGAGTGGCTACAGCTCCTTAAAAGTCCAGGACTGGTAAAGCCCGCACTTGGGGCAAATCCGATGGGGTAAGGATTTGCCTCCCAGCGGGTAGGATTCACACTTTCGCTGTGAGTAGGGGATCCACTGGATCAAGGGACAATGGTGTAAGGACTCCTTCTCCTTTAAGAGAAGCGGCAGTAAAAGCATGGAATGAACTGACCTGCACTCCCCCATTCCCTGCCCCCTGCGCTGCTGGGGGGAGGAGGTAGAGCTGGGAAGAAAAGGCAAAGGGGGGGAGTGGTGTTGATTTTAAGACCTGGCCTTGTTTTCTTGTTATCCTCTCAAGTAACTGTTTTTGTTTGCTTTTCTCTTTGTAGGTAGCTGTTAATAAATCGTTTTGCTTTAAGAAAACAGCCTCTTTTGCCCGGGACCATGGTTGGTGGGTGGTCCTCTGTTCCTGTCTCGATCCTCAGCTCTTTTATTACATTTTTCTCCTCTCCATTTTACTGTAGTGGGAGAGCTGCGTGGGGTTTAGTTGCCAGATCGGCCTAACCCATGACACCCCTCTACTCTGCTCTTGTGAGACCCCACCTGGAATACTGTGTTCAGCTCTGGAGTCCCCAACACAAGAAGGACATGCAGCTGTTGGAGCGGGTCCAGAGGAGGGCCACGAAGATGATCAGAGGGCTGGAGCACCTCTGCTATGAAGACAGGCTGAGAGAGTTGGGGCTGTTCAGCCTGGAGAAGAGAAGGCTCCAGGGTGATCTTATAGCAGCCTTCCAGTACCTAAAGGGTGCCTACAGGAAAGCTGGAGAGGGACTTTTTACAAGGGCGTGTAGTGATAGGACAAGGGGAAATGGATTTAAACTGGAAGAGGGCAGATTTAGATTGGATATAAGGAAGAAATTTTTCACTCAGAGGGTGGTGAGGCACTGGAACAGGTTGCCCAGAGAAGTTGTGGCTGCTCCATCCCTGGAAGTGTTCAAGGCCAGGTTGGATGAGGCTTTGGGCAACCTGGTGTAGTGGAGGGTGTCCCTGCCCATGGCAGGGGGGTTGGAACTAGATGATCTTTGAGGTCCCTTCCAACCCAACCCATTCTGTGATTCTATGAGTCTAATTTTGGAATGAAAAGTTTAGATTATAGATTCCCCTCCTCTCCCCCTCTAGAAAGATAAACCGAGTTCTTTGATGCATACCTTTCAGATTGTAGTACTGCCATGTGGAGGAGTTCCTTTCCGAGACTGGCCATAATATTCTCTCGGGTATGGACAATCCCTGTTTGGGCCCCAGAGCACAAGGTTACCAACTAGATTACTTTTGTCCTCCAAGTTATCTCAATGGCCTTAAAAGGAAATGTAGACTGATAGCCTGCCAAGATGCACGCCTCCTGGATGCCTCTCCGATGACCGCAGTGAGGAGACTAAAGGGATGAGCTTATTACCTGTGGTCTGCTAGCGCTGCCCTATCACTATAGCCCACGAGAGTGTGTTTACGCTAAGCAAGCCAATTGTAGTATGTAGTCGTGTCACGCCACATTCCGCTATATAACCTGTGTGTTGTTTGTAATAAACGGAGCATGATTTTCTAACCATATTGGTGTATGGTCATGACTCTGGGCCGTCCACAGAAGGGCTCTGCAACACTGCCACACCAGGTTGTCCGGAGACTGCACGTAAGTGGTGTTTTGTACCAGCTCGTTTAAGTTTGGTGGGATGTTAACTGCTTGATCTTCTACTTGTTTCTTGAATGTCCTGATGAAGTTAACTCCACCTTGTGGCTGCGGGACACACGAGGCGTAGTAAGTTGACTGATCCAGCAAACTGAGGAATTAAATATTTGCCTTATATTATGGAACATCCCACCTTAGCGCCTGGTGGCAGACAATTTCTGCCTTGTGGACATCCCTCATCTCTTTAGTTGCTTCGCCCTGTCAATATTTTGCTCCTTTGCTCTGCCCTTCCTTCTCAGTTCCCACAGAGATTTTGGAGCAGAAGGGAAACTCGAGCCATCTCCCATCAAACTGTTTCAGGGTGGGAAGTTTTATGGCAATTCTGCAAATTCCCCAGACTCAGCAGAAACTCTGTGGCCGTGTTCTTGCTCATATGAAACTGTGAACTTCAAATAAGGCCCATTTTAACAAGGAGACAGACTCATCCACAGTTTCCTGTGAGATCTTCTCACACCACAGAGTTCAGCAAGGGGCTATTGGGAAATCAGCTTTAGGCTTCACTATGTTATTTTCCCTTCCACCCTTGGAAATATGGAGGATCCTCCATGAACTGGGGATACATGTGAAGAGTGGAGGAGAACAAGTTTCTTGGAGAGAGCATCATCACTTATTGCTCCTTCTGTATAAAAACACACAGGGTGGCACAGTTACACCAAGGACGTGTGCATCCTTCCACACTGATGAGACCGAGAAGAATAGGACAGGCAGGGAGGTTCCTCTCCAAGAAACAGAGAGAACCTGGACTGCCATGTTGATGTGTAGAAGACTAGATGGAGGTTGGCTGTCCCATCACACAGACCTTTAATGCTCTGGCTGCTATGTCCTCTGGGGTAGAGAAAAATGCGTCATCCACATCCAAGGTCTGGAGTTCTTCGTGTGTTGTGAAGAACAGCAAGAACAGGCAGTCTTCTGCTCCTACATTCTTTATCCAGTGCACCGTGTTTCTAGGGAAGAAGATCACTTGGCCAGCTGTGACATTGTACGTGGTAACCATGCTGTCATCTGCACCAATCACTCCAATCCAGGCAGTATCCTGCAACAGAATAAGAATTTCACGACTGTAATGGAAGTTTTCTTGTTTGAACTTACGTCCAGAACAGCATTTTAAGTGACAAAATTTTAGAGAGTTTAAGGAACACATGACAAATACACATTAAACCATTTCTTATTAAGTGAACAGCTAATAAATTAATGATTGAGATGTATCTCAGTACCAATGCTTCCAAAGAAAGATCATGTTGTCTTCAAATTAATATGCCACCTGGAATTCTTCACAGTGAGAGATTTGAAATTTGATGCTCAGATGAGACAGGGCAAACCTTTTCAAAGAAGATTTATTTGAAGCAGGGGGGAAAGGAGGAGTGGGAAAGAGAAGTCTGGGAAAGAGAAGACTTTATGGGAACAAAAGTCTTCTATGTAGAAAAAGTTGTGAGAAAAAAAGATTTCATAGATTTCATAGATTTCTAGGTTGGAAAAGACCTTAGAGATCATCGAGTCCAACCGTCCCTAATCCCCATTAAACCATATCACTAAGTAGATCATCCACCTTATTCTTAAACACATCCAGGGATGGGGACTCAACCACCTCCCTGGGCAGCCTATTCCAGTGGCTGACAACCCTTTCAGAGAAGAAATACTTCCTAACATCCAACCTGAATCTGCCCTGACTAAGCTTATACCCATTTCCTCTTGTTCTATCACCCATCACTAATGTAAAGAGCCCTTCCCCTACCTCCCCACCATCCTTTCTCAAGTATTTGTAGGCTGAAATGATGATGATGATGATGACCCTCAGATGACCTGAGGGTCTCCACAGCCAATGGAAACAAACAAGGATAAATTGGGATTTATTTTTTTTTTTGCAATAAACAAAAACGCGGTCTGCGTACCAGCACAAATTTTATAAGGGTTGGTGTGATGAAACATGGGAGACAACTATTTTTTGATTTTGTAACAGCTCCTTTGTTGAAGATGTTTAAAAACTGAACAAAACCATCAGATATTATATTATCAGATATTTAGGTATCTGATATCAGATATCAGGTATTTAGGTATTCTTATCCTGCATCAAAACAGGGGATGGAGCCAGAGGCTTTCTAAAGATCCTTGAGAGTCCTTCAACTCTGTGATGGTTCTATAATGTAATTGCTTCAATCATTGCAAGCACTTGGAGAAGTACATAAAATTCTGCAACTTTCAGGTATCCAAAGCCTCCTCTGACCTCAGTTTTATACTTCACTGGAAGCTACAGGTGGGTGGTCCTCTTGTAAATAACACCATTAAACAGTCTATTTCAAGCATCTCCATTAGAAAATGTTACTTCCAGCAGGAAAACTCATGTCATCCATCAATCAATGGTAATTCTGTTTCTATTACCTGTACACATTTGTATATAACGTTTATTTTCTAGACATGATGCTTCAAACTGCAAAACCAAACAGGAAAGCTGACACAATCAGATAATACCTGTAGCAGGTAGCCATGTTCGTTGGCATTAAAATGCCAGTGGGGAGCTTGAAGCCCTTTGCTCTTGATCCGTAAGGTCCCAAAAGTCATTTTGGAGCGATGGTTGCTGATACTTTTTCCAAATTTCATTTCTTCATCACTTTGATATTCGGTTACATCATTCCTGAATCTCGCCCACTGAATTTCACCACCTGGGTAGTTATATACCTGTCAAGTCAGTGAGAGTAGAAAATTTTATTGTGGAACAAACATTCCAGAAATATTTCAGAAAATTCTTGGTCTGGGCACTACTGAAGGGATTCCTTTTCTCAGTAAGGATTCTCTCTGTATGTGTTTTAGTCGCTTTTCCCAATCATTTATACACTTTCCTCATGTCGTGATGTAATATTTTTTCTACAAACGAGATAAAGAGCGATATCAAGACCAAAATGATTGGCTCCTCCTCTTTTTACGTCATTCTGGACTTGGATTTGGGAAATCAGTTACATATATGTGTAAACTTTTAGACTCTAAACATTTATTGAATGAGATTTTTCTGAATTTCTACATTTGCAAACTATTTGCACCTGAGCCTATTTCTTTCCCAATATTTGCCTCTAGAACGTTTTGTACTTGAAAGAATCACTTCTTCCATCAGGGATGGCATATAAAATGGTGGCTCTCCTCTTCAACACTTTTGTTTGCATTCTTAAAAACATGTTTTGTTTGAAAATGAATTACATGGTTAAATCACGACAGAGTACCAGAATGGCTGTTGTCAGATTCAAGTGCCCTACTATCTGATCTATCCTTTTTTTTTTTTTTTGCTGAAAAGCAAAAATTCAGCAGGAATTATTTTTTGTATAAAGATATATTTGGAAGATGGAGTATGTCTTTAGAGTTTGCTCAAAGGATACATTTCTGTAAGTATCAAAACACACCTAAACAAAACCTACATAATTCCTAGGGGTTCATTACATTGTCAATGAATTCATTTTAGTTCACTGAAACAAGATCACGGAGTTCATTTTTAATTCCAACATAAGAATTTGTGTGAATCCAGTCCTAAGAACGAGAAGTTTAGTGTGCTACTCAGCTTACATTAAGATTTCTACTTTTGTTTCTCAAAATTTCACACTCTCTAATTTCACATTCACACATAAAATGGCTGCCTTGTCTCGCAAGCCCAATTTGTTGGAGCAATTATTTAGCTCTCCAAGAAGCGCTCCAGAGATCCATAGCACCTCCAACATCTGTGGTGAACTGGAGTGAAATGCTGTCAGGAAGTTTGTGTCTGTCCCCACAGGTTTTAAAAGAAGCCTGGATAACAGGTTTAGACTCATCACCTAATGCTTGAAGAAGACTTAGGTGAAACTAATTCATTAAACTTCTCTATATGAGGCTAGAATGTTATTGCCCAAGCTGAAAAATTTACCTTTAATTTCTCCAGATGATTCAGAAATTAGAATCTGATATCCACACTTTTTTCATCTGCTTTTGGGGAAGATGTGCCATCATTTTTAACATCCATCTCTCTCATAAAGGCAGTGGTGTTTGCATAGACCAAGGACAGGACCAGCACTCCTACTGCTGTGGTGATAACACACGCCAACAGACAAACTAGAAAGATTTTCATGAGGGACCAGTTGCCCTTTCGTTCCTGAAATGAAGAAAAAGCCCAAACAAACAAAAAAGTTTTGTTAGATCTAACACACAGGAGAAAGCTGGTGATCACGAAAGTTCTTTCGTGATCAAACCAGTATGGCTTTCAGAAACAGAAGTAGAACCAAATTCCTGGGCTCAGGACAGGGAAACCTTATTTATTAGATTGTCCTTTTGGTATTTCATCAAGTAAAAGCACATCTTCCTCATCCTGAGGTCTTACAAATGTTTTAGGATTTTTTTCCCTGCTGTTTCTAATGGGGAAATTTCTGTGCTCACTGCTCTGGGCATCACTTCTTTACTGGAAGTTTCCTTTGTGGACATTCAGGCTGAAGCTGCAGCTTCAGATGAATAGAGACTGCGTGCTCTGGCCCAAATTTTAACACTCTTGACTGATTCCAGGTGCACAGCTTGATCTGTCTTCCAAGGGCTGATTTTTCAGATGGTGAGCACCTGAAAGTGAGCTGTGAATGTTGATTTCTTAAGCTGGCCAATCAGAAATGAAAAAATTGAAGATTACTTGCTGATTTTAACAAAATTACCTTGTTCACGAATGTCTTTGACAAAAGTTCTTTACAAATACATCTCTCTTAGCAGCAGCAAAGTGCTCAAAATATCATGCTACTCTATTCAGCACCAATCTTTTCTCCAGTTTAAATTGCTCACTTTTTAAAGCTAAAAAAGCCAAAGATAATGACTTTGTCCAATAGTTACAGGAGAAAGAATTTAGCTGTTAACTTGAGTTGGGCCAGGGAATTATGCCTCAGAGTTCAGATCCCAGCTAGTGCACGTGGAGCTACACAACTGTAGCCCTCCAGAGCTTTTATTTTCTTCAGGACCTTCTTAATACTGTAGGATTAGGTGATATTACAAAATAAGATTTTAATCTTCAAACAGACTCTGGTAATTATGGTTTGATATGACTGGTACCTCTTTCTTTGGCCACTCTTTTCCTTTTGAAGGACTTCTGCTCTCTCCGTGCATTTCAAATGACTGGTTATCCATTTAGGAAAGCTGAAAAGAGATGAGTCCACAGAAGACAAGAAAACCATTGAGACAAAAGAACATTAATTCCAGTATGTGCTCAGTTATGTTACAGAGTCCTGGGAAGCGACTCATGGTGTTTAGCACCATTGTGCAGAAATGTGATGCAACACGAAACACTCTTCTTCACTGAACTACAACAGAAAGGTCCCACCATTTCCACATTCTTCACGCATCACATGAACCCTAAGACACAACATGACAATGAGACAGTCTGGACCATCAAACACTTCGGGGAGGAAAAAAAGCAGAGATCATCTACCTCCTTTACCTCTGCTAAGGACCTGAGATATTTAAACTACAGTTTTGGCTGGTTGTGTAATCGACTTTTCCAACCACGGTTGAGGTTCCAGAACTTCTTTGGCAATCTATTTCCCTACTTACACGTTATTATTGTTCAAAAGATTTTCACAAGCCTAAATCACTCTTGCTGCAACAGAACTGTTCCATTTTACCCTCCTGAGTTGGACTTAACTACACCTAGGTGAGCCCAACAGTACATCCAGTCCAGTATACAGCCTGGCTACTACTTCCAGCTTACACCTTTCGTACTTCACAAGCACACACAACTGTTGGATGCCAGATGCTAAAGGAAAGAGCCTCTTCCCTTTACATTTCACAAAGAACTCCTTAAACTACTTAAAGGGGGCCTACAGGAAAGCTGGAAAGCTTTAGGTACTGGAAAGCTGCTATAAGATCACCCCGGAGCCTTCTCTTCTCCAGGCTGAACAGCCCCAACTCTAATATTGCTTCAATCCTTTTTATAAAAACCTTATATCCATGGTTACTGTGCCTCTGGTCACCGTTCCACGGATAACACCTAGATCCTTTTGTCATTAGACCCCATTAATTCCAGTTTAAAGCCTTCCTTCCTAAGTTGGTAAGCCTAAAATGAAAGAAGCACTGAGTTTTTTATGAAATACAGCCCATCTCTCCTCAGCAGTCCGTCCTTTTCTGTTCTGGAAGAGCTGCGAAAGCTCAGCCATTCAAACTGAAAATGAATGAAAAGTTTTTTTCATTTCCCTTCGAACAATTCTCTGCACAGGGGGAGACCTACCAACTGTAAAGTTGATCGAATATTTTGAGTAAGGATACAAAAATTAAAAACCACGGTAGATCACAGCATCTATGATCAACAAGAAAGAAAATTCCCATCATGATTTTCAAGGATTTCCCAAATCCTAGATACTCAGATATGTGAGAATCCACAAGCATCTCTGAGAAAACAAATCCAACTGCTCTGGCAGTGTCAGGGTTACATAAGAAAAGAATGAATCAAAAAAAAATCCCTGAGACAAAAAAAACATCTATTTTCCTCCCACCATGCCAAGCCAGTGTCTTACCACAGACTGGATCTTCTTCAAGAGCACAATCCTTGTCTTCATCAAACCCTTTACTTCCCTCAGCTCCGTTTCACCAACATATGTACACTGTAATTGAGGAAGTGCCCTCCTCATAAAAGATTTCCTGCACATGCAAATACACGAGATCACAAATACCTGTGCACATTCTTAGCAAACAGTTCTTGGAACGTGCTGAGAAATGGTGAATTTCCTTCTGTCCAGTCCTGCTGTTTTATTTTACTATTTCCTCCAACTCCTAGCCTCTGTCTTTATTTTGCCCACTGTCACTAAGGAAGACTGGAGTTCAAGAAAATTCCTTTTTTCTGATCTAGCCTCAAGGACAAGAACATCACTGACATCTTGGATATGGCAATTACTTTCGTTTAGCACTTGATTTTACATTTTTTGGAGAGGGAATTTTACAAGGGTATGTAGTGATAGGACATGGGGCAATGGATTTAAAATGAAAGAGGGGAGATTTAGATTGGACAGAAGAAAGAAATTTTTCACTCAGAGGGTGGTGAGGCACTGGAACAGGTTGCCCAGAGAAGTTGTAGATGCTCCATCCCTGGAAGTGTTCAAGGCCAGGTTGGATGGGGCTTTGAGCAACCTGGTGTAGTGGAGGGTGTCCCTGCCCATGGCAGGAGGTTGGAACTAGATGATCTTTGAGGTCCCTTCCAACCCAAACCATTCCATGGTTCTATGATTCTAACCTCTGGCAAACAGCTACTGTCTTGGAGACAACGGTTGTACCCAGAGCATCGGGTGGTCTCTACGTTCACATCGCAGCAATGCAATGCTTCCATAAGAGAGGGCGGAGTGATTTGCTGTACTCTGATTTCACGTCTAGCTTGCAGCATTTGAGAAATACCAACAAAATCTGTCTGCAATAATGTTATTTCCTATGACTTATGACTCACCTATGTGCCCATAATGGTCATAAAATGAAGTCATTTATTATTTTCTCTCTACTTACTAATTCTTACCAGGAAGATGGGAGAAATATGTAGCTAATCTTCCTTCTCCTTTTTCTTCTGGTTTCTATTTCATTTCTCAGAATCAGTACATGCTCACGTGTACCTCAATACCCAGATTCAAGGAAACAGTTGACTAGAAGGGCACGTTGCCATACATATTTTGTTACTGACAGCGTAAAAGCATCGAGGCTACATGATATAAGCCTCAGAAGAGGTACACAAGGGTTCTCTCCAAATATTCTGTCCATATATTTCAAGTCACAACTCAAATTACTACTTACAGCTTTTTTGTCTCTCAATTTGTTGTTGTCACATGGGTAAAGTCCTACTCCTCTCTCCCTTCCACAAGTTCCAGCGCTTATCAGTGGCTTTCACGAGCTAATTCTATTCATTTAGGCTGAAAAAAAATTAAATAATTCTATTACTTCTCTGGCTATTTAGGCCCATATTTGTGAAATTATATTATTGCTAAACCTTACTGCTTAATTTTACACGTGATACTGAGCTCCCCTTGCTTCTAACAGGCTGTGTCATGAAGTGATGACTACAATCGGCCAAATAGTTTAGTTTTCAAAAAATTTTTACACACACACACAGATTATTCCTTGGAAATGTTCACGTTTTAATTAAATAGTCTTTAAAAAGTGGTATTTCCTGTCACATATTGTTAGATCCTACTGAAAGCACTAATACTCAATTAAGCTTTGAAGTAATTAATGAAAAGAATGTATAGAAATACTGAATACAACATTTTTTAGAACACTGCTTCAACTTTCAAAAACATTTTCACCAGTGGTCAGGTTGCCAAATTATTTCAATTACATAATATTCAAATATTCTTCGATATCAGCTTCACAGATTATTCTTTTTTTCTTATCTTCATGCTCATCAGTCTGCTCTTGGTCGTCACTGGTGTCTTCAACAAGACTTTTGAGATGTGACAAGTGGTGTAAAGCCCTAGATCAGGAGAAATGAAGACAGTGTATATAATATATACCAAAAAAATAAAAACAGTGTATATATCACTATTCATATTTTACCCCAAATGGTGCTGATTTCTTACAAACAGCTGAACAGCCTGAATGGGATTACATACAGTTTACAGCTCTACATCTAACTGTTCCACTGACTTAGAGAGAAAACACATTTTTTAAAAAAAGAAAATACTTTTTGAGAAGAATTTACAATTTCAGCTCCAAATACAGGTGCTCACACAAACGCATAGTTTCTATTAAATTATTAATAGCTATTTAACACAGGATGTTAAACACTACAATGCATTATGTCATAAAATGGCGTATCAATAGTAAAAGTCACTGTATTTTTTTACATTGCAATATTTTTTTACATTTTAATATTTAATTAAAATATTAAAAATATTTTAATTTCACATTACGGTATAAAAACTATCCTGCAATACCAAGTTTTGTTGAAAGTGTTCTACCTAATAGAATCCTGCCTTTTCTCAAACTTCTTATTTCCATGGTCACTTATAACTGTTCAGTAGGACTCTGCTGATTTCATTAATGAAACACATTTTCTAGCAATTATTTTCTCCACTGTAGCAAAAAAAAAAATAATATTTTGTCCCATACACAAACTTCTGCAAGTCTGATCATTTTCAAGTCCATCTGTGTGTAGAAATAATCTATTGATATAGCAGAAATACAAATGTTTGTTTACAGAGTATATCCCTGCAACTATTCCCCAGATATTTCTCTGCTCCATGAATTGCCATGTTCTTAATTAAGTAGCAAAGAAAGTTTTCCGATTACATGACAACACACTCAGCTAATTTACTGTTCCTTTTCTGCACTTGCTGAACAATGAAAAGTCAGAAAAATCAGTGGCCACTTACTTTTTAATAGAATTGGTAAGAGGGATTATCTCACTGTCACACAGTTTGAATTCAGTCACTGCTTTTTCGGAAAGCTTAAAACCAAAAAGAAGTTGTTAAATGAGGGAAGGAAAAGTAGCTGAATACAACAGGAAACATGGAATTTTTATTTTGGAAAGTATTGCCAACAACTTTCTAGAATCATGGAGTAATTCAGGTTGGGAGGGACCTCAAGAGGTGAGCTCCTGCTCAAAGCAGAGGCAGCTAGAAGGTTACAACAGGTTGCTCAGGGCTTTATCCAGTCAGATCTTGAAAATCTCCAAGGACAGAGACTGCACCACCTCTCCTGAAGAGGGCATATACAAGGGTATATAGTGATAAGACAAGGGGCAATGGATTTAAACTGGAAGAGAGGAGATTTAGATTAGATATAAGGAAGAACTTCTTCACTGTGAGGGTGGTGAGGCACTGGAACAGGTTGCCCAGAGAAGCTGTGGCTGCCCCATCCCTGGAAGTGTTCAAGGCCAGGTTGGATGAGGCTTTGGGCAACCTGGTGTAGTGGAGGGTGTCCCTGCCCATGGCAGGGGGGTTGGAGCTGGATGGTCTTTCAGGTCCCTTCCAACCCAAACCATTCTAGGATGCTCCTGGTGCAAACCGGATCGAATCTGCTGGCAGTGCTCTAAGGCAACTGGAAACTGAGTCTATAAAGGATTAACAATTTTTCTCAACATCGATTTTGACAAGACACAACATGAGGAAACTGAATACTCACTTTTTCAAACTCTTCCTCTTGCTCAGCACTTTCATTGTGGCTTAAACTTCCCTGAACTGCTTGAAGTTTAAACAACATGAGCTTCAAAGCTTCAAGGGGCCTGTGATGGCGACCTCCACAAGAAGTGTCTTCCTAAACCAAAACCCAAAGAATCTGTTGATACTGCAGTGCACATAAAACAACAAACTTTTGAAGTTTCCAACAATATAAAGGCTCATTTCTACGAGTGTCTCCTTCTAAGGTCTATGTATGAATTGTACATGTATGATGCTACACTGGTTCCGCTTAATTTATGTGACAGGACAAGGGGAAATGGCTTTAAACTGAAAAAGAGATTTAGATTAGATATAAGGAAGAAATTTTTCACTGTGAGGGTGGTGAGGCACTGGAACAGGTTGCCCAGAGAAGTTGTGGCTGCCCCATCCCTGGAAGTGTTCAAGGCCAGGTTAGATGAAGCTTTGGGCAACCTGGTGTAGTGGAGTATTTCTCTGCCTATGGCAGGGGGATTGGAACTAGATGATCTTTAAGGTCCCTTCCAACCCTAACCATTCTGTGATTCCATGATCTATATGGTATCTGCTCATTCTGTAATCGAAAAAGCGAATTAACCTGAGGTGACAAAATTGTGGTGGATAATAGAGATACTGATGTTTGGAAATGTCCAACGATCTAGCAGAACCAAGAGAATGGGAAATATGAAGGATGAAATCCAGTGGAGCAACATTCGGACAGAATAATTTGAATTACTCATGCACATGGTTAGGTTCTGTGTCAATTAACCCCTTAGGGACACAGAAGTATGTACCACAGTGGAAAAACATCAAGGGTAATGCTCTGTTTCCTACAGGACAGGAAGAGAATCTTGGAGCAGTTCAGATCCAAGGAGAGTATGGCAGAAAGGAAAGGAAACACACCAGTACATAAATTAACAACTAGAATAATGGGCTCAGTGCTCATTTCCCCACCTGAGAAAATGATAAAGGGTTCAGCTCATCAAAAATGAAAGACTGAACGATATTAAGACTGCGATTAATATGTCAGAAGAGGAATAAAATAATGAATAATCAAAAAGTAAACTTAATCCATGAATAAGAAATATATTACATAACACTTAACTTACCTCTTGAACTTGCCTCATACCCCAGAGCACATCAGCCAGGCAAGAAAATTAGAAGTATTTAATATATCAATAACAAAACAAAAGTTATTCTTTTACTTGAGGCAGGAAAATTGTTATTTAAATAAAATACAGTAGTGTAAAAGTCAAAGTATTATTAAACTATTTTGGGCACTCAAAAAGAAATACTCAGTTTTACTGACCTTATTTTTGACATTTAAACAGTCTTCCAAGAACTTGTGTATGATGTCTGCCTTGGGGAATGGCAGAGCCTTCTCCAGGTCCTCCCAGTATGCAGGCACTGGTGGTTTGCTAAACCATTAAAGATGCAATGGAAATGTTAGAACAATGGGTTTATCAACAAAAATAATTGGTTTAGGATATAATTCTTGTGATGAAATCAGACATATTGCATTCAGTGGCCAAAGGGCATGAGCTACTAGTCTCACATAGACACAGATATTAATGAAACCTGATTTCCAGGGATGTTCTCCCATGTGGGTGTTCTGGGGGCTAGCAGGAGACTAGATTACTAGCCCCTTTCTTAACAGGAGCATAAATAGCACTGTTTCGATAATCTAGAATGCTGCAGTTTGAGACTTTTACTCACACGAAAAATATTGCTAGAATTAACCAATAATTCCAAATCTTCTAGGGTAAAGGAAAACTGGCAACACCCTGACCCACATGCACCTGGCTGCTTCTTAAAAGAAAAAAGAGCCTATAGGGGGTGGAAGCAAGGACAGGTAGCCTGGGAAGAGTACAGAGAAATTGTCCGAGTAACCAGAGATCAGGTCAGGAAAGCCAAAGCCCTGATAGAGTTAAATCTGGCCAGGGACATCAAGGGCAACAAGAAAGGCTTCTATAGATATGTCAGTGATAAAAAGAAATCTAGGGAAAACGTAGGCCCTCTCCGGATGGAAATGGGGGACCTGGCCACCCAGGATATGGAGAAGGCTGAGGTTCTTAATGACTTCTTTGCCTCAGTCTTCACTAGCATGAGCTCTAGTGGCATGGCCCTGTCGGGGAAGTTTTCTGGCTGCTACATGGGCTGAATAGAAAGCACCTGTGCCTCATCAAGACAGGTGCTGTGAGTCATGTTGGTCAGCTGGAAACCACGTGACCCATGGGCGGTTTAAAGGCAGGGCACTCTGCTCCGAGAGTGGGGCAGTTTCCTCCTGGAGATTGGAGAGGTGGGAGTCTCTGGAGAGCAGTGAGTTGGAGCTCTCTGTTGGATAGCCTTTGATTGGGATTGAGACCCTTAAGAATTGAGATAAGAGCCTTCTGATATACGAGGGGAATCACAACGGCCTTTTGGGTTGTGATTCCTAAAGATGAGATACCAGCGGTCCACGATATGGCTCAAGTCATGGAAGGCAAAGGCAGGGACTGGGAGAATGAAGAACTGCCCACTGTAGAAGAAGATCCGTTTAGAGGCTATCTAAAGAACCTGAAGGTGGACAAGTCCATGGGACTTGATGAGGTGCATCTGCGGGTCCTGAGGGAGCTGGCAGATGAAGTTGCTAAGCCACTATCCATCATATTTCATAGAATCATAGAATGGTTAGGGCTGGAAGGGACCTTCAAAGGTCATCTAGTCCAACCCCTCTGCAACAAACAGGGATATCTCCAACTAGATCAGGTTGCTCAGGGCCTCGTCCAACCTGGCCTTGAATGTCTCCAGGGATGGAGCATCCACCACCTCTCTGGGCAACCTGTTCCAGTGTTCTACCACTCTCATGGTAAAAACTTTTTCCTAATATCCAATCTGAATCTACCTCCCTCTATTTTAAAACCATTACCCCTTGTCCTATCACAACAGGCCCTCCTGAACAGCCTCTCCCCATCTTTCCTGTAGGCCCCCTTGAGGTACTGGAAGACCGCTATAAGGTCACCCCGGAGCCTCCTCTTCTCCAGGCTGAACAGCCCCAACTCTTTCAGCCTGTCCTCATAGGAAAGGTGCTCCAGCCCTCTTATCATCTTCGTGGCCCTCCTCTGGACCCTCTCCAGCTGGTCCATGTCCTTCTTGTATTGGGGGCTCCAGAACTGGACGCAATACTCCAAGTGAGGTCTCACGAGGGCAGAGTAGAGGGGGAGAATCACCTCTCTCGACCTGCTGGCCACGCTCCTCTTGATGCAGCCCAGGATGCGGTTGGCCTTCTGGGCTGCAAGAGCACATTGCCGGCTCATATTGAGCTTCTCGTCCACCAGTACTCCCAAGTCCTTCTCCTCAGGGCTGCTCTCGATCCATTCACCACCCAGTCTGTATTTGTGCCTGGGATTGCCATGACCCAGATGTAGGACCTTGCACTTGGCCTGGTTGAACTTCATGAGGTTGGCACGGGCCCACCTCTCCAGCCTGTCGAGGTCCCTCTGGATGGCATCCCTCCCTTCCAGCGTGTCGACGGCACCACACAGCTTGGTGTCATCGGCGAACTTGCTGAGGGTGCACTCCATGCCACTGTCCACGTCACCGACAAAGATGTTGAAGAGGGCCAGGCCCAACATGGACCCCTGAGGGACGCCACTCGTGACCGGTCTCCGCTTGGACATGGAGCCGTTGACCACTACTCTCTGAGTGCGGCCATTGAGCCAATTCCTTATCCACCGAGTGGTCCATCCATCAAACCCATGCCTCTCTAGTTTAGAGAGAAGAATATCGTGCGGGACAGTGTCAAAAGCTTTGCACGAGTCCAGGTAGATGATATCCATTGGTCGACCCTTGTCCACCGATGCTGTCACCCCATCATAAAAGGCCACCAAGTTGGTCAGGCACAATCTGCCTTTGGTGAAGCCATGTTGGCTGTCACCCACCACGTCCTTGCTCTCCATGTGCCTTAGCATGGTTCCCAGGAGAATCTGCTCCATGACCTTGCCAGGCACAGAGGTGAGGCTGACCGGCCTGTAGTTGCCCGGGTCCTCCTTGTTCCCTTTTTTAAAGATGGGCTATCTGTCTCCGCTTCCACCCTCTATAGGCTATCCTCTTCATTTTCAGTTGGTCCAGGAGCTCCTTGCTCATCCACGCGGGCTTCCTGGTCTTTTTGCCCGACTTGTTCTTCATCAGGATGCACCTCTGCTGAGCTTGGAGGAGGTGCTCCTTGAATGTGGACCAACTTTCCTGGGCCCCTCGTCCCTCCAGGGCCGCCTCCCACGGCACTTTGCCCATCAGGTCCTTGAAGAGGCCGAAGTCCGCCTTCTTGAAGTCTAGGGCACAGAGCTTGCTGTATAGTTTCCTTGCTGCCCCGTGGATCTTGAACTCCACCGTGTCGTGGTCACTGCAGCCAAGGCTGTCCTTAAGTTTCACATCGCCCACCAGTCCCTTCCTGTTGGTGAGCACAAAGTCGAGCATGGCACCCCTCCTTGTCGGCTCCTCTATCACCTGCAGGAGGAAATTGTCGTCCACGCATTCCAGGAACTTCCTGGACTGCCTGTGCCCTGCCGTATTGTCTCTCCAACAGATGTCAGGGTGGTTGAAGTCCCCCATGAGGACCACGGCTTGTGACCGCGAGGCTGCTCCTATCTGGCTATAAAGCGCCTCATCTGCTCTGTCCTCCTGGCCAGGTGGCCTGTAACAGACCCCTACCGTAACATCCCCTGTCCGTCCTCGTCCTCTAATCTTGACCCATAAGCTCTCTGTCAGCTCCTCCTCCGACCCCAGGCGAAGCTCCACACACTCCAGCCAGTTGCTGACATAGAGAGCGACACCCCCTCCTCGTCTCCCCTTCCTGTCCTTTCTAAAAAGCTTATACCCCTCCATGTTGACACTCCAGTCACAGGAGTCGTCCCACCATGTCTCCGTGATGCCAATAAGGTTGTAGCCCTTATTTGAGAAGTCGTGGCAATCTGGTGAAGTTCCCAATGACTGGAAAAGGGAAACATAGCCCCCATCTTTAAAAAGGGGAAAAAAGAAGACCCAGGGAACTACAGGCCAGTCAGTCTCACCTCTGTGCCCAACAAAATCATGGAGCAGATCCTCCTGGAAACTATGCTAAGGCACATAGAAAACAAGGAGGTGATTGGTGACAGCCAATATGGCTTCACTAAGGGCAAATCCTGCCTGACTAATTTGGTGGCCTTCGATGATGGGGTTACAGCATTGATGGATAGGGGAAGAGCAACTGACATTATCTACCTGGACTTATCCAAAGCATTTGATACTGTCCCACACGACATCCTTGTCTCTAAACTGGAAAGACATGGTTTTGATGGATAGACCACTCCGTGGTAAGGAATTGGCTGGATGGCCGCTCTCAAAGAGTTGTGGTCAACGGTTCAATGTCCACGTGGAGGCCAGTGACGAGTGGTGTTCCTCAGGGGTCGGTACTGGGACCAGTGCTATTTAACATCTTTGTAGGAGACATGGACAGTGGGATCAAGTGCACCCTCAGCAAGTTTGCAGATGACACCAAGTTGTGTGGTGTTGTGGACACGCTGGAGGGAAGGGATGCCATCCAGAGGGACCTTGACAGGCTGGAGAGGTGGGCCTGTGAGAATCTAGTGAACTTCAACAAGGCCAAGTGCAAGGTCCTGCACGTGGGTCGGGGCAATCCCATGCACACGTACAGGCTGGGTGGAGAATGGATTGAGAGCAGCCCTGAGGAAAAGGACTTGGGGTGCTGGTGGATGAGAACCTCAACATGAGCCGGCAATGTGCACTGGCAGCCCAGAAAGCCAACCGTATCCTGGGCTGTATCAAAAGGAGCGTGGCCAGCAGGTTGAGGGAAGTGATTCTGCCCCTCTACTCTGCTCTCGTGAGATCCCACCTGGAATACTGTGTTCAGCTCTGGGGTCCCCAACACAAGAAGGATGCGGACCTGTTGGAGCGGGTCCAGAGGAGGCCACGAAGATGATCCGAGGGCTGGAGCACCTCTCCTCTGAAGACAGGCTGAGAGAGTTGGGGCTGTTCAGCCTTAAGAAGAGAAGGCTCTGGGGTGATCTTATAGCAGCTTTCCAGTACCTAAAGGGGGCCTACAGGAAAGCTGGAGAGGGACTTTTTCCAAGGGCATGTAGTGATAGGACAAGGGGCAATGTATTTAAACTGAAAGAGGGCAGATTTAGGTTGGATATAATAAAGAAATTCTTTACATTGAGGGTGGTGAGGCACTGAAAGAGGTTGCCTGTGGAGGAGTTCCTCTCCGAGACTGGCAACAATATTCTTTCGGGTATGGACAATCCCTGTTTGGGCCCCAGAGCACAAGGTTACCAGCTAGATTACTTTTGTCCTTCAAGTTAGCCTAACGGCCTTAAAAGGAAATGTAGACTGATAGCCTGCCAAGATGCACGCCTCCCGGATGCCTCTCCGATGGCTGCAATGAGGAGACTAAAGGGATGAGCTTATTACCTGTGGTCTGCTAGCGCTGCCCTATCACTGTAGCCCAAGAGAGTGTGTTTACGCTAAGCAAGCCAATTGTAGAATGTAGTCGTGTCACACCACATTCCGCTATATAACCTGTGTGTTGTTTGTAATAAACGGAGCATGATTTTCTAACCATATTGGTGTATGGTCATGACTCTGGGCCGTCCACAGAAGGGCTCCTGCAACAAGTGGCGCATGAGCAGGGACCCTGAACTCGCTTAAATGCGGATAAACTCGCTTAAATGCGGAAAACCTCGCTTAAATGCAGAAAACCTCGCTTAAATGCGGACAAACTTGCTTAAATGCGGATAAACTCGCTTAAATGCGGAAGTCTCCATAGCATCGTGAATACGGTATTGGGAGCCTGTGGACGTGCAGCAGGGAAGGGCACAGGATGAAGAGAATCGCCGGAGCCTGGAAATTTCGCAGCGGCTGAGTGAACCCCTGCAAGGTAAGACCGCGATCGAAACGGATGCGGCAATCAAGTTGTTAACCAGTATACTCTCTAAGAGAGGAGAAACGGTTAACCTTAAGGAGATAGAAAGCCTCATTAAGTGGGCGAAAACAAATGGACATTGTAAAACCTCTCCGCTACTCTTTAATGTTGACGAATGGCATGAAGTGGGAGAACGTCTCTGGGACGCCACTTTAGCGGGAGGAAAAGAGCTAAAAACAGCAAAAGAAGTGGGACGGACGTGGCGTGTCGTAATTAACACCTTGCGGGAGATCAAAGCTGAGCGAAAAGTTGCTACTGCGGCCATAAAATCCCTGCAGCCGGATAACACCTCTGGCGAGCCGCACGAGCCGCCGCCGCTGCCCTCCCGTATTGCGCAGTTCTTTGGGGTCGGACATTTACACCCAACAAAAGGCATGCGAGCTCCCACCTGTTCTACTATCACTGAGGTGTGGAAACAAGCCGAGGGGCTGGGAGAAACTGTGTCCGAACAAAAAACTGAGTCTAAAGAGCCTACGGGGCCCCCAGCCTGCTCAAGGACAACAGAGGAAGTGCCCGCTGCCCCTCCAGCGCCAACTGGGCACAAAGCGGAAGTGCCAGCCCAAGGGAACTCGGGGGGGTGGTGACTGTACAGCTTAGTCATCGCTGTCGTCGGGCCAAGGAGGAGCCCCCTGCCACCCAAAACTTAACCCTGCTTTGCCCTCCTCTGGCGTGCCAGTTCTTTTGCAGCTGATGGTCCTCGGCGGGAGGGGTCGGCAGCAGTTACGGAGCGCGAGCGGCCAGAGCCGCAACAACGACAACAACAAGAGCAACAGCAACAACAAGGGGGGCGGCCGGCACAGGGCGGCTGGGTCGTCGTCCCCACCCCGCCCCCCCGCCCCCCCACCCGGCTGAGGCGAGGCAGGGCTGGCCCCCTGCTGCCGCCGCTGCCCCCACGCCACCCCCCCCCCCCCGCCCCCATTCTGCAGGCCGAGCCTGGAGAGCCGCCACCTCGCCGTGGCCCGGGTTTTACCACGAGACAGCACATCTTAACTTAGATCGTCTCGATCGGCATCGCGGGAAATAACTAATCCTCCTTTGTTCCAGCAATTTGAACAGCTAATATCAGTGTTGCAAAACCGTAAACATGCATATTCCATGGTACATCTGCGAGCGCACACCACGCTTCCAAGGCCTATAGCAGAAGGGAACCGATGAGCTGAGCCTCTCACGAGTGCAGCTCTGGTACCGAACTCGTTAATACAGGCAAAATCTTGCATGACTTCTACCATCAGAATGCTGACGCTACTAGGTAACAATTTGATTTAACACGACAACAAGCACGCTCAATTGTACAATTGTGTACTAGCTGTTAAAATATGATCATGCCACCAATGAATGGTGTTAATCCTCATGGTTTACGCTTGCAGGAACTTTGGCATACACTTCTTATCAGACATATGTATTTTTGTCATCATAAGGTATTGAGCATGTTACTGGTATTCCTTACAATCCTGCTGGGCAACCGATCATAGGATACTCACATGGCACTTTGGAGAATATGCTTTTAAAACAAAAAGGGGGAATGACAGGGAAATCTCCCAATGAAACAATAGCTAAAGTGTTATAGGTGTTAAATTTCTTAAATCGAGAGCTAAACATTTTGGGATGAATAAAATGTCACACGTGTCAAAATCAGGCACAGGCAGGGTTACAGCAAGTGGCTTTCCAACAACTGACTGAATTGGCTATGAGAGCATTAAGACGTGTCCCTGATTTTTGGGACAGGGGAGGCTTCCTTTGCTTCCATTCAGCAGGGAGCACAGGAACCTTATGAGCATTTCCTTGATCGGCTGCAAACAGCAGTTCAGAGACAAACAGAAAATCCAGCTGCTGCAGATGTCTTGCTATTCCAGTTAGTAATTGAAGATATCCTCTTAAGCATGTGCCAAGCCCATGTATACAGCAGTGTTGGTGACAATATTGGGGCAGCTGTAGCTATTGGCAGTGTTATAACAGGATGTTTTAAATGGCTGAAAAATCCTGAAGCGGAAGGTGACCACCTAAAGAGTGCTTCCCAGCATCTATGCTCTCCATCCTTTTCTACCTTTTTACAATTTCGTTTTATTTCGTTTTGCATCATGATGAAGTCACCAGAGTTCTCTGCTCTGTAGTGACAGAGCATTCTGTGTATCACTCTGGTGGTTAGCAGCATCATGAGGCATTTCGCAGGTTTACGTTTTTTGCATTTCACAGAGATCTTAAACTAAGACAATCACTTATCTTGAATAGCACACCCTACTCCTCGCAATCTATTTGCACATCCATTGTCCCATATTGACATGAATCAAATGAACACTTTTGGCACAGGCGAGCTCTTGATCCTATCAGAAATCCGGGCAAAAACAATTGCAGATTTAATAAAGGGTGTCAGAATGTGGGCTCAAAAATTAGGCGATGAACAGCTCAAATTAGGACATATAATTCCTTCCACTACCCTATGGATTACTCCAATATTTGTTAACCCAAAGAAATCAGGAAAATGAAGATTTACGTTAAAAGTTTTAAGAGTTATTAATGCAATCATTTCACCAATGGGTACATTACAACCGGGTGTATCAAATCCTACGGTTCCAGAATGTTAGCATTTGATGATGATTGATTTAAAAGACTGGTTTGTTTGGTTTTTTTTTTACTTTTTTACTTTTTTATTTATTTACACCCTAACGATTGTCCTAGATTTGCCTTTTCAGTTCCAGTGCTTAACAATGAACGACCCACGCAACAATATCATTGGATTGTACTGCCTCAAGGAATGATAATTAGTCCTACAGTTTGTCAATTGGTGGTTGATGATACTTCCCATCAGGTCAGACAGCAGATCAAGCTCAGCAGATTGTGCACGTCTGCCCTGACCGTCAACGTATTGTGCCTTCAAATAATCCAGCAGGAGTAAATCCAAAAGGTTTATGTGTCAATGAATTATGGCAGACTGATATTATTTATATTCAATCGTTTCTTTGATCTAAATATGTCCATGTAACTGTTGATATGTTTTCTGCCTTTGTTGTTGCTACTGCTCACACTGAAGAAAACCATAGGAGTAACAAAGAAAATCAGGACAGACAGTGATCCAGTATGGTGCCTTTTTACAGGATTGGGGAGTGACTCACACTACCGGTATCCCTCATTTGCCTACGGGACAAGCTGTTATTGAACGAACTCATTTAATGTTAAAACAAATGCTTGATAAACAAAAAAGGGGGAGTCTTCCGCATATTTCCCCGCAAGAATCCTTGGACAAAGCCACATATGTTTTAAATCTTCTTAATTTGTCTACTTCTAGGCAACATACTACGGCTGTGGATCACAATTTTAAACCCAGTGCCATTTTTGCAGAAAAATCAACAGCATGTTATAAGAAACTGGACTCAACTCATGGGATGGTCCTGTATCTCTGCTTGCATGGGGAAGAGGGTATGCTCGTGTTCTCTTTCCCACAGGTCCATACTGGTTACCAGCAAGAAACGTAAAGCCAACCAGGACTTTTGAAACTACAAATAGAGAAAGGGAGATCCAAGAATTAGCAGAGCAAGCAGAGATCACAGAAACACCAAATGAGGAGAATGTTTCAAATGGACAGACTCGTAATAGGAGATTTCATGTTAATATATCAACTGTTCTTATGTTTCTCACTGTTAGGTATATTATGTGTGTGAAAGTTGCTTGTATATATGCTTTGTGTGTTTTCTCCGATCGGAAGGTACCACCGTAGCTACTGGAAGGAAAAGAATTAACTGGTACCAAATTAATGACAAAGAATTACTAACTGGACTTAGTTGTGAGCACGTAACTTTGAAAAAGGAAGTTAGGAGGATTGTTACTGAACAACATGTTGCGGAAGGAGGCTGCAGAGCACATTGTGTGGATAAACAGGGGACGCCCTGAAGGTGCTGTGCCTGCCTCCCTTCTCCATGATGACCCTGTTCATTGACACCCTCCTGCTCAGCGGAATCTTGGGCATAGTCGAGATGGTAAGACTCCCAGAAAGGGAAACAATATGCTAGTAACTGCTTCTGCAAGGCTGTACCGAAACAATATGCTACTAACTGCTTCTGCAAGGCTGTACCGAAACAAAACGCTAGTTAACTGCTTCTGTAGGGCTATAGTAGAGCTTAGGGTATTCCTTCGCATATAAGGGGAGATCTAGGTACTATAGGGACTTTAGGAATGTATTTACCTCATACCACCATGATCCTAAGTCATAGACACACCAGGAATAGGCAAAGCACGCATGCTTATGATAGCTAGTGCAATTCCAGAGCAGAATTTGGGAAACCAGCTAAAATCATTGCAGCTTCAATATTTGCACCAGGAGTTGAAGTGGCACAGATGTTAAATACACTGAATAAGTTGGGTCACTTGGACTAACAAAACCAACGTCTCACAATTCTGTTTATCTATGCAAAGTGCCTCTGACCCATTTCGCACGTGCCTTATTGGTGTGCCAATACTTTGGCCAAATAATAGCACAAACATAACAGAGTTTCAAAGATTCGTCAATACCTCTGCCCTCTCATACCAACAACCCAGTGGCATGAGACGGATCTGCAGTGGGTGGGATTGGCCTTTCGATGTAGGATCGGAAGTCCAAGCTGCCTTGATTAGATCACTCAATGTGACCATCCCTGCAGGACTGCAAGAACTTGATCTTCTAGGTAGCTTGTTACCAGGGGCATGGAAAAATGTTTCTGGCTTATGGAACCAGTCGATGAGCTGCGACGCGATATGTAAAATCATTCGCCCTCCTATGCAACTTCTAAATGGCTCTGGAGTGGTTTGGTTCCAAACGCTGAAGCAAGCCTATCAGGCTAAATTAGGACGCAGCCTTTTCTTCCAAGACAAACCGCGTTTCAATGTGTCCGGCACATCGATGTGGGGAGATGTAAAAACTGGAACACTCATTGGGAAAGTATTTACACACGATACACTCCTGCCCCCCGGAATTTTTCTGATCTGTGAAGATCGTGCCTGGACCAGAATTCCACAAGGAGCCATCGGTGGTCCTGGCTATTTGGGTCGCCTAACTCTCTTCGTCCCTAGCATTCGTGATTTTCTAGTTGAACGAACAACCCGAACAAGTCGGGGTAAGAGGAGCCTGAAAGAGTTTGACAGCACTTGTAATGACAATGTGCAGCTGCTGAGTCCAGCTGAAACAGCAGCACTATCTGTCTTCCTTCCAGGAGCCTCTGACGGCAATGCTAATAGTTGGCTAAGCTTGCTTGTTGGGCATTGAAACAATTTAATCTTACCTCTAATATTCTCACTTCTCTATTGCTTGATGTAGATGATATCCAGCATGCTGTATTGCAAAGTTGCACTGCTATTGATTTTTATTGTTAGCTCAAGGCCATGGTTGTACTGACTTTGAAGGCATGTGCTGTATGGACCTATCTGACCACTCTCAAAGCATTCATAAACAACTTGCAAATTTCCAAAGTAACATGCATCATATCACGACACAAGATGACCGGTTCTTAAACTGGTTCGGTAGTTGGAACATACCAGGTTGGATAAAAGGATTAATCATACAAGGCATAACGATATTAGTTGCATTGCTGTTTATGATTCTCTTAGCACGGTGTGTCCTGAAGTGTGCCTCTCGGGTCCTCCTTAAAGCAGTGCCAGGGCTATGGATTGTCCAAAAACAAAAAGGGGGAAATGTGGAGGAGTTCCTCTCCGAGACTGGCAACAATATTCTTTCGGGTATGGACAATCCCTGTTTGGGCCCCAGAGCACAAGGTTACCAGCTAGATTACTTTTGTCCTTCAAGTTAGCCTAACGGCCTTAAAAGGAAATGTAGACTGATAGCCTGCCAAGATGCACGCCTCCTGGATGCCTCTCCGATGACCGCAATGAGGAGACTAAAGGGATGAGCTTATTACCTGTGGTCTGCTAGCGCTGCCCTATCACTGTAGCCCACGAGAGTGTGTTTACGCTAAGCAAGCCAATTGTAGAATGTAGTCGTGTCACGCCACATTCCGCTATATAACCTGTGTGTTGTTTGTAATAAACGGAGCATGATTTTCTAACCATATTGGTGTATGGTCATGACTCTGGGCCATCCACAGAAGGGCTCCTGCAACAGTTGCCCAGTGAAGTTGTGGCTGCCCCATCCCTGGAGGTGTTCAAGGCCAGGTTGGATGAGGCTTTGGGCAACCTGGTGTAGTGGAGGATTTTCCCTGCCCATGGCAGGGGGGTTGGAACTAGATGATTTTTGAGGTCCCTTTCAACTCTAACCATTCTATGATTCTAAAAATGGAGGGAAACTGTAGGTAGTTTCATAGAATTTCATAGAATTTCTAGGTTGGAAAAGACCTTAGAGATCATCCAGTCCAACCGTCCCTAATTCCCCATTAAACCATATCCCTAAGCAGTTCATCCACCCTATTCTTAAACACATCCAGGGATAGTGTTATGGTTATAGTGGGGGGGGGAGGTCCGGGTGGCAGAAGCTGCCCATCAGACCGGACTCCCATCCCCCTCGGGGCTTGAGCCAATCGGCGCCTCTGCGAATTGCCCTATTTACGTCGGACAAAGGAACCGGAAAGGTGTGCCTTTGCCCAGGAGCACGGAGACGGGAGGGGGGCACGGCCCGGCTCCCGGCCGGGCCGGCGGCCTGGGCCGGGCCGGGCCCGCTCCGTCGAGGATGGCGGCGGCGGAGCCGCTTGGGGAACTCGGGGAGAGCCCCGCTGCCGGGGCGCCCACCGGGCCGAGTTCACCCAGACAGGACTGAAATCTAAGAGAAATGGCCACACAGGTAAAAGGTCAGTGAAGATGGAACGGAACAACATGTGCCGCGGCTGAGTCCCCCTTGCGAGCAGCCCCTTTGCAAACAGTCCTTGGTGGAGCAAGCAGAGACCCACTCGCAACCAGTGGATGACCCACGTCGGGAAGAGATGCCAGAGCCTGAGACTATTGTGAATCATGGGCACAGGTAGAGACACATTTATGCATTTTACGCATTCAGAGTCTGTAAGGAGACGCATTTAAGGTCGACATGACGACCCACGCCGGAGCACATTTAAAGTTTATTGATGACCCACGCCAGAGCGAGTGGCTGCGGCTCCTTAAAAGCCCAGGACTGGTAAAGCCCGCACTTGGGGCAAATCCGATGGGGTAAGGATTTGCCCCCCAGCGGGTAGGATTCACGCTTTCGCCATGAGTAGGGGATCTACTGGAGCAAGGGACAATGGTGTAAGGACTCCTTTTCCTTTAAGAGAAGCGGCAGTAACAACTTGGAATGAACTGACCTGCACTCCCCCATTCCCTGCCCCCCTGCGCCG
Source organism: Tauraco erythrolophus (assembly GCF_009769465.1). Taxonomy (NCBI): domain Eukaryota; kingdom Metazoa; phylum Chordata; class Aves; order Musophagiformes; family Musophagidae; genus Tauraco; species Tauraco erythrolophus. The sequence goes on from NC_141497.1 coordinate 7,172,452, forward strand.
CTGGGGGGAGGAGGTAGAGCCGGGAAGAAGAGGCAAAGAGGGGGGGAGTGGTGTTGTTTTTAAGACCTGGCCTTGTTTTCTTGTTATTCTCTTAAGTAACCGTTTTTGTGTGCTTTTCTCTTTGTAGGTAGCTGTTAATAAATAGTTTTGCATTAAGAAAAAGCCTCTTTTGCCCGGGACCATGGTTGGTGGGTGCTCCTCTGTTCCTGTCTCGATCCTCAGCTCTTTTATTACATTTTTCTCTCCTCTCCATTTTACTGGACTGGGAGAGCTGCGTGGGTTTGGTTGCCGGACTCAGCCTAACCCACGACAGATGGGGACTCAACCACCTCCCTGGGCAGCCTATTCCAGTGGCTGACAACCCTTTCAGAGAAGAAATTCTTTCTAACATCCAACCTGAACCTCCCCTGATTAAGCTTATACCCATTTCCTCTTGTCCTATCACCCATCACTAATGTAAAGAGCCCTTCCCCCACCTCCCCACCATCCCTTCACAAGTATTTGTAGGCTGTAATCAGGTCTCCCCTCAGCCTCCTCTTCTCCAGGCTAAACAGCCCCAACTCCCTCAGCCGCTCCCCATAAGTTTTATTTTCCAGCCCCTTGACCAGTTTAGTCGCCCTTCTCTGGACCTGCTCCAGGAGCTCAATATCTCTCTTAAAGCGAGGGGCCCAAAACTGGACACAATATTCCAGGTGCGGCCTCACCAGTGCCAAGTACAGGGGCAGGATCACTTTCCTATTCCTGCTGGTTACACTATTCTTGATACACACCAGTATCCCATTGGCCTTTTTGGCCACCTGGGCACACTGCTGGCTCATATCAAGCTGGTAGTCAACCAACACCCCCAAGTCCTTCTCCCCCAGGCAGCTCTCCAGCCACTCTTCCCCGAGCCTATAGCGATGCTTGGGGTTTTTATACCCCAAGTGAAGGACTCTGCACTTGGCCTTATTAAAGCTCATGCCATTGGCCTCAGCCCAACGATCCAGTCTGTTCAAATCCCTCTGAAGGGCCTCCCTACCCTCGAGCATATCGACACAGCCTCCCAGCTTGGTGTCGTCCGCAAACTTACTGAGGGTACATTCAATCCCCTCATCCAGGTCATTGATAAAGATGTTAAACAGAATCGGACCCAGCACTGAGCCCTGGGGAACCCCACTGGTGACCGGTCTCCAACCGGATTTAGCCCCATTTACCACCACTCTTTGGGCCCGGCCATCCAGCCAGTTTTTAACCCAAAGGAGGGTGTGCCTATCCAGGCCAGCAGTTACCAGTTTCGCAACCAGAACACTATGAGAAACTGTATCAAAGGCTTTACTGAGGTCAAGGAAAACTACATCCACAGCCCTTCCCTCGTCAACCAGGTGGGTCACCCTGTCATAGAAGGTGATCAGGTTTGATTGGCAAGACCTGCCTTTCATAAACCCATGTTGACTGGGCCTGATCACCCGGTTAACCTGTATGTGCTCGTTAATAGCACTCAAGATAATCTGTTCCATGACTTTGCCCGTCACCAAGGTCACACTGACAGGCCTGTAGTTCCCCGGATCCTCCTTCTGCCCTTTTTTGTAAATGGGGTGTCATGTTTTGAAGTGGGGGGGGAGGTCCAGGTGGCAGAAGCTGCCCATCAGACCGGACTCCCATCCCCCTCGGGGCTTGAGCCAATCGGCGCCTCTGCGAATTGCCCTATTTACGTCGGACAAAGGAACCGGAAAGGTGTGCCTTTGCCCAGGAGCACGGAGACGGGAGGGGGGCACGGCCCCGGCTCCCGACGGAGCCGCTTGGGGAACTCAGGGAGAGGCCCGCTCCTGGGGCGCCCACCGGGCCGAGTTCACCCGGAAAGGACTGAGATCTGAGAGAAACGGCCACACAGATAAGAGGTCAGTGAAGATGGAACGGAACATGTGCCATGGCTGAGTCCCCCTTGCGAGCAGCCCCTTTGCAAACAGTCCTCGGTGGAGCAAGCAGAGACCCACTCGCAGCCCGTGGAGGATCCACGTCGAGAAGAGATGCCAGAGCCTAAGTACGGTACGCATCTAGAGTCCGTGGGATGACCCCCGCCGATGGGGAGGTGCTTTGTTAAAGGAGATGCCTGAGCCTGAGACTATTGTGAATCATGGGCACAGGTCGAGGCGCATTTACGCATCTAAGTCTGTACGGAGACGCATTTAAGGTCGATATGACGACCCACGCCGGAGCGCATTTAAAGTCTGTATGATGACTCACGCCAGAGCGAGTGGCTACAGCTCCTTAAAAGTCCAGGACTGGTAAAGCCCGCACTTGGGGCAAATCCGATGGGGTAAGGATTTGCCTCCTAGCGGGCAGGATTCACACTTTCGCCGTGAGTAGGGGATCCACTGGAGCAAGGGACAATGGTGTAAGGACTCCTTTTCCTTTAAGAGAAGCGGCAGTAACAACTTGGAATGAACTGACCTGCACTCCCCCATTCCCTGCCCCCTGCGCTGCTGGGGGGAGGAGGTAGAGCCTGGAAGAGAAGGAAAAGGGGGGGAGTGGTGTTGTTTTAAAGACCTGGCCTTGTTTTCTTGTTATGATACGGGGATAGGTATAGGAGTAGGCATAAGACTACATAAGACTATATTAGCTATTATTTCTATGGATAGGGATAAGAATAGGCGTAAGACTCTGGGAAATACATAGCTCTGTGAAATAGCTCTGTGAATTGCTAGAAGTTATCAAATACTAATCCCTGCTTTGAAACACTAACTACCCGAAAAGAAGGCCGGTAAGAGAGACAAAATAAATGATGGCAAGGTTGTAACTCATGACCCATAGGGAGAAAAACAGACAAAGAGGAGAGATAAGGACTAACGAGAACTAACATTTGTCTTCAAGCAATAACAAGTAGGAGACAACCAGGCATCCACTCAAGGCCAGGGAAACGGTTTGGCTCTACAGGCCCAGCCAAAACAAGAGTTTTAGAGTTTTAGGGAAGAAGTGAAAACACAGAGCGAGGAAGACCTACGGCCTTCATCCCAAAGACCCCTGCCCACGACCACCAGGAGGAGGCGTGTCAAGGAGGAGCCTGAGGCGGATCCTGAGGCGGGGGCTATGGAAATGATCTCCTGGGAGAGACTGCCCTTTTGGGGGAGGGGGTGATGAGTATGTCTGTATAAATACAAGAAAAACTGCTACAGCAGGTGTGCACGTTTGTGGTGGAGCGATCCCCCGTGCACCCAGCGCTGCAATAAACATACCTACTTTACAACTTTCCAAGTTGTGGAGTCTGTTTCCGCACATCAGTTTTGGCGAGCCAGGCAGGAGACTCTCTGCTCGACTGTGGAACCGACTGCGGAGCGGACGCCCCTAGGCGCGCCCCGAGAACTTTCCTCGGAGGAGCCTCCTCTCCTCAGCCGATTACCCAGAGGCAGACAAGGACTTCCTGAGCCGCGGACAAACGGTATGTTCGGGTAAGAATGGCCGGAGACGTCCGGCGTATGGGGCTGCTGGTAAATCGCGCGGAGACGTCCGGCGTGCAGCACTGTCCCCGGACAGGGCAGGGTGCCCTGTGGTAAGGAGGGCCCTGGGGAGTTTGCTGCCTTAGAGGATCAGAGACTGGTGAGCTGGAATCTGTGCCAGCAAGATCCAGAGACTGAAACCAGAGACTGGTGAGCTGGAATCTGTGCCAGCAAGAACCAGAGACTGAGACCAGGGACTGGTGAGCTGGAATCCAGATCCGGAGACTGGGCCAGCAAGAACCAGGGACTGGCAGGCCGCTAGCGATCTTGCGAGCAGATCGAGCAAACTCAGAGGCTTTCGCTACTTCCCTGAAGGGCGAGGCGCCGTTTTGGCATTTCACTTGGGCGCCTGAACACTGAGTCTGACACAGAGGGGTGGGTAAGTAGCGCAACCTCACAGTCATATGGCTTATGGAATATTAGCAGCTGCAGAAGGGGTAATAGCTGGATCAGTAATTGTCTGTTATCTGCTCTGTTATACGTTCTTTTGTTCCTGTCGTTCTGTGTTTTGTGTAAGTAACAAGAGAAGACATTTCGTTCCAGCCGTGCCTGGCCCTATACCCTGAAAAGGGTGAGAGGTGTCAGAAAGCAATGGGGACGATTTGAAATCTCTATATACTGTTATCTATTGCAAAATCTGGTACTGTGTATTTCGTAAAGTTTATACCATTCAAAGTTTATATCGTCTAACATCAGCGCATGTAATAAGGCCTTTTAATGTTTGTATAAGTTTGCCAGGCTAGCCCTGAAATGTGTGATTGTGTGATTAATCACTGAGTGAGTGTTTAAGCGAGTGAGACGCAGCCTGGCTGCGGAGCAAGTGTGGCGTTATGATCCATGGTCCCGTGTTCTCCGTGAGGAGAGCGGCCGGAGATGAGTGAAGCGTGTGATACCGTAAAAGCGTACGTGTGAGTGGGTGAGACGTGTAATTGTGCACAAAGCGAGTGCAGAGTCTGAATCCGTGGTTCAGTTCTCCCACGAGGGAAACAGCCGGAGACAGACAAAGCGAGTGACAAACTAAAAATTGTATTATTATTATTCACATGAGCATCAGACAGAATATTAAGGTGCAGTTAAAAGGGAGAAATGGAGTAAAGGGAAAGTAAGTGAAATGGGGGGAGGAAAAAGTAAACCTTATGAAAAATCCCCTTTGGGTTGTATATTAACACACCGGAAAGATATAGTGGGACAAGGAGGCACAGAGAATACAAAGAAACTAATCAAATATTGCAACCAATGGTGGCTGCTTTATAAGCTAGAAAATGAAGCTAAATGGCCCAGTGAGGGTGGAACACTAAACTATGACACGCTTTTACAATTAATGTGTTGTTCCTAAGAAGGGAAGAAAAATGGGATAAAGTTAAATACGCAGATGTGCTCTTTGTTCTCCTAAATAACCCTGAATGACAGAGAGATTGCAGACTAATGCCTCCACGAGATCCCATAGTCCTCGCATTAGAGAAGGAAAACCAGAGGGAGAACAAAAATAAATTAAAAAGCTGCTGCTCAGTCTGCAGCATTGGACAAAGGTGTACTAGAAAAAGTAAAACCCGCCAGGGCACAGAACAAGATCTAACTGATATTTTCAAGCCTCCCCCTCAGTCTCAGGAGCAAAATGAGGACTCAAACGAGACCCCTACTCCTCCAGACAGCCCGATATCCTCCCGCACTAAGAAAAAACGGCCGGCGGCAGCAGAGCAGCCAACAGCACCAATTCTGCAGGCACCCCTCCGGGAAGTAGTAGGACCAGATAGTGGGACAATAAGAATTAAGGTACCATTTTCCTATAATGATTTAAGGGAATGGAAGACAGCTGCTCAGGAATATCGCAGCAATACAGTAAGCACCACCCAAAATCTTAGATTCGTAATAAAGCAATACAACCCTGATTGGAATGATATGCAATTATTGCTAGAATGTTAACTGAGACAAAGAAACAATTAGTCATAAAAGCTGCCGAGGATCTTGCAAAAGATCACTATGAGGCTAGGGAAGGAACAAAAGGAAATGGAATTTCTGCTAGATATGGTGGCAACATATTCTGTTTTAAATCAAGCCTTAATGCCTTTAGGAAATTATTACATTGTAGTAAAAGGAGCAACTGGCCAGAGTGAAAAGGCTTACTTTTTGAATTTTTAAAATATAAACTGGGTAAGCAAGTGGGCATTCATAAATTCTTGTATATGCCAAACTCCCCAAAAGCCCTTTTGGGAAGAGATCTATTAGAACAATTGGGAGCCACGATAAAATTCAAGAAAGGTGAAATTACTCTGGAGGTAAATGATCATCAGTATGTACAAATAATGAGCTTGCTTTTAGTTAATATTCCCACAGAAGGAAAAATCGACACGGAAATCACTGACCGGGTGTATCCAGAAGTTTGGGCAACTGATGTACCAGGATGTGCCACAAATGTCCAGCCAGTGGTAAAAGAAATCATAGAAACAAAATAGCAGAGGATCAATACACTGTGGTTGCTAATCCATATACCCTGTTAACCACTCTGACTCCTGATTTGACTTGGTTTACAGTTTTAGATTTAAAAGATGCCTTCTTTTGCCTCCCTCTCCATGAAGCCAGTCAGAAAATCTTTACTTTTGAATGGGAAAATCCCAAGAGTGGTCGAAAGACCCAGCTCACCTGGACGGTGTTGCCACAAGGTTTTAAGAACAGCCCTACGATTTTCAGAAACCAGCCAGCAAAAGACCTAGAGTCATGGGAACCACCACAAGAAGAAAGAAAAGTATTACAATATGTAGATGACTTCCTTACCGCGACTAAGACCAGAGAATCCTGTGTCATCTGGACTGTAAGTTTACTAAATTTTCTTGGGCTCCAGGGGTACCGGGTTTCTCAGAGAAAGGCACAAATAACATTGCAACAAGTTACAAATCCTGGGTATGAAATCAGTGCTGGTCAGCGTTTCCTGGGTCAAGCCCGGAAAGAAGCCATATGCCAGACCCCCAACCACAGACTGTGAAAGAGCTACGAACTTTCTTAGGAATGATGGGGTGGTGTCGGCTCTGGATATACAACTATGACTTGCTTGTTAAACCGCTGTATTCTTTAGTAACATCCGGCCAAAATACCTCCAGTGGGATACGGAGCATCCCACCAGCTGAAAAAGGCCCTGGTGTCAGCGCCAGCATTGGGACTTCCTGATGTGAGTAAACCATTTTTCTCAGAGAATAGCATTAGGGATACTGGCATGGGACCTGGGACCATGCAGACGAGCTGTGGCGTACTTTCCAAACAACTGGATGTTGCCACAAAAGGATGGCCCAGTTGCCTGAGGGCAGTGGCAGCAGTCATCCTGAATATTCAAGAGGCCCGGAAGTTTACCTTAGGCCAGAAAATGATGGTTTTCGTGTCCCACACAGTGTCCACAGTCCTTGAAGCAAAAGGGGGACATTGGCTCTCCCGCAGAGATTCCTGAGGTATCGAGCCATCATGGCCGAACAGGATGATGTTGAAATTATAACTACTAACATTGTTAACCCAGCCTGATTTCTCAGTGGGAACACTGGAGAACGAGTGAATCGTGACCTTCTCGAAACAATTGAGGTGACACACTCCAGCCGCGCTGACTTCAAAGATGCCCCCATGAAGAGGGTAGAACACTGGTTCACAGACGGAAGCAGTTATGTTATGAGTGGAATGCGACATTTGGGATACGCTGTCACCACTTCTGAAAAGGTAATAGAATCGGGACCATTACCAACTGACACCTTGGCACAGAAAGCTGAAATCATAACCCTGACTCGAGCTCTAGAAAGAGCTGAAGGAAAAGCTATCAAGCATGCAGAGAGACTTTAAAACTTTTAATGCAGTACAACTTCCTGAAAAAGTGGCAATTATGCACATCGGCACACAAGAAGGTGAGCACAGAATTGGAAAGAGGGAATGAACTGGTGGATAGAGAGGCAAAACAGGCTGCTAGAAAAGAGATACAGGTAGAAGGGGCACTAATCCCCAATGGATGTATATCTTTAGAAGGTAAGCCAGAGTATACAAAAGATGACCGTAAACTCATTACAGATCTAGAAGGATCATATAATGAGGATGGGTGGGCCATGACACCACACAAAAACTTACAGTTCCTTCTTATATGGTTTGGCCATTAGCCCGAGAAGAACACAAGAAAGGCCATTGTGGGGTGGAAGCATTATACAAATATCTTATCAAAAGTATAGTGGCTCGAAATCTGTATACCGCTGTCAGACAAGTAACTCAGCAATGTGATCTCTGCCTCCAGACTAGTCCAAAGACCATTGCACAGCCAGAAATAGGCCAAATTGGGAAAGGGAATGCTCCAGGACAACATTGGCAAATTGATTTCTCAGAACTTCCTAGAAAAGGGGAGTATCAATATTTGCTTGTACTAACTGATACCTTTTCAGGCTGGCCAGAAACCTTTCCATGTAGAACAGCTAAAGCTCGAGAAATAACCAAAGCATTACTCCAAGAAATAATACCCAGGTTTGGAGTCCCAGCACTAATATCCTCAGACAGAGGAACCACACTTCATCTCTAAGGTAGTGCAACAAATTAGTCACCATCTAGGAATAGATTGGCAATTACATACTCCATATCGGCCACAATTGAGTGGCCAAGTAGAGAAAATGAATCATTTGATTAAACAACAAATTGTTAAATTGTGACAGGAAACTAATTTGGCTTGGCCCCAATCTATGGGCGGCCTTATGGAGTACAAAAGGGGGTGTCTTCACAAATTGGTGAAGAAATTATGACTTCCTATATGGTGGCATGAAGCAAACAACTCAGAGAAATTGAAAAACATATATTTGGAACTCGGAGCAGAGGTCTAGATGGACCTGTACATAATATACAACCTGGAGATTTTGTATATGTCAAGTCTCTTGCAGGAAGAGCTTTGGAACCACAATGGGAAGGACCATTCCAAGTACTCCTCACCTTCTACACAGCAATCAAGATCAAGGAGCAGAATGCCTGGATTCATCACACCAGAGTAAAAAGTCCATAGATCTCCATGGAAGGTCACGCAAGTCCAACCAGGGAAATTACTTTTCTAACAGTCATAATTATAATTCAGGGGTGGGAAAGCACTTGTAGCCAGAATGATACTGAGTGGCCTTGGTAGGTATATTGGATCCATGGGGAAATACTCTGCTCAAGAAGGTTTAAATCTATCTACCATGGTTATGTATGGAAATCAAGAATATTTAAAACAAGAATGGAGTAAGGATACAAAGGGAATTCACCAACTTCAGGGAAATGTAGAAAAAAAAAAATCCAAGTAGGACGCCAAATTATTAATTGCCCCACCCATAAAAAGGCATCCCAAATTACTAAAATTACTATCTCAATTACTCCCACAAATAATGCGCTTCTAAAGAATTAGATTGTTGGCATAATTTCACACTAGTGCAAAACCACTGAAGTGGCTTGTCTCTGAGCCAATAGTGCTATTGGACTTTCATTTAAATTTAAAATAAACGCTGGGCCAGTTACAACAATGCCCGCTGCGATAGTTACACATCATAAAGAGATAAGTCTACCACACGACCTATGCCAGTACCTAAGCTAGAACCCAAAATTTATGAAATTGGTCCATGTGTAATAAGAAACACAGGACAGCAGTAAGTGTTATTCAACCCAGAATGGTCTCTCAAAAGGGTTGAGTTATCAATGTAGATTAATGTATCAGAAATCCAACCATTGTGTTCTCCTTTCTTACAAACCTTTTATGAAGAATGGGCTACTTGGCTAAGAAAGAGGAAAGGTATTTCTCAAAGACAAAAACCAAGAGACCTGACGGGGCTATTAGGAACAGGGTTGGGAGTTCTGAGTACCATAGACTCAGAAGTAATAATGAACAAGCTGGCCGCTGTCACTACAGATCTGTCAAAATTGCAATGGCCCTTACAATCCTCGTTATTGACTTTAGGAGCTCACCAGTGGTTAGCATCACAAATCTTACCAGATTGGGAACAAACAAACATAAGAGACCACAATATAATTGTAGATGTGATCAACGGGCTACAAGCCAATATCTCACTAGCCCTGAGTTGTGTTCAGGCCCAACTATGAATGCAATCAGATACTATAGTATCACCTCTATTATAAGAGAAGGAGAAGAAGGGATATTTCCCACTGAAATCCGAAAGGTAGTCTGGGATGGTGCCACAAGTGAAAAAGAGAGCTTCAATCCTGGTGGAATATGGTAAATTTTACTTGTAACCCCACCACGCACACAGTTACAGCCTTTGTACTAACCATTTGTAATGTTCTAATAACTGTGATCCATCCCATTATAGCTTTAGAACCCTGCTTTATCCTTTCGAACATAGAACATGGGCCCAAAGGGTAAGAGACAGATGACAAGCTCTAAAATCCTGCATTGTGTGAGAACAAGGATTTCTAAGTGAAAGTAATACCCTATGAGCACAAGATATCTGTCTTGATACTGATCAAAAGGTGTGTCGTTTTGAAATTCACCCTGATGTTGGCTCAAAGACAATCATAATATATGCAGGGAAAGGTTGTGCATGTCTACGAACAAAATGTAGCTCCATATTTGTAGAAGAAACGGAAGTAGGCACTAAAAATCATTCAAACTTCTGCATCTGAAATTTCACTCGAATCACGGGATGTGACTTCCACTATTCTGCTCCTGTCACATCCCATCATATTCTAAAATCAGACTATACATTGATTTACGAGTTAATACCCACACCTATAGGAACAAATCTAACTTTGATAAAGAAATTGCTACAGCATCCTGGTTTAAAGCAAATACTGGGCAAATTAGAAAGAGCAGACAGAAAACTCTGGTGACAGTTCATTATGATGCAAACAAGATAAAGAAAATTGTAAAAAGAGAGTAGAGAAGGATGGAGAACATAAATGGTGGGAAGCACTTTTGGATGGTCAGGATTTTTCAATCATCTAATACATCCTGTTATAATACTGTTAATAGCTACAGCTACCTTGATGCTGTTACTAACACTGCTGTACGTATGGATTTGGTGTGTGTTTCGAAGGGTCTCTTCAATGCACAAAGCGTTATATCAATCGGGAAACTTAGGCAAGTAAAAGAATTTACTTGATTTAATAGAAAAGGGGGGACTGATACGGGGATAGGTATAGGAGTAGGCATAAGACTATATTAGCTATTATTTCTATGGATAGGGATAAGAATAGGCGTAAGACTCTGGGAAATACACAGCTCTGTGAAATAGCTCTGTGAATTGCTAGAAGTTATCAAATACTAATCCCTGCTTTGAAACACTAACTACCCGAAAAGAAGGCCGGTAAGAGAGACAAAATAAATGATGGCAAGGTTGTAACTCATGACCCATAGGGAGAAAAACAGACAAAGAGGAGAGATAAGGACTAACGAGAACTAACATTTGTCTTCAAGCAATAACAAGTAGGAGACAACCAGGCATCCACTCAAGGCCAGGGAAACGGTTTGGCTCTACAGGCCCAGCCAAAACAAGAGTTTTAGAGTTTTAGGGAAGAAGTGAAAACACAGAGCGAGGAAGACCTACGGCCTTCATCCCAAAGACCCCTGCCCACGACCACCAGGAGGAGGCGTGTCAAGGAGGAGCCTGAGGCGGATCCTGAGGCGGGGGCTATGGAAATGATCTCCTGGGAGAGACTGCCCTTTTGGGGGAGGGGGTGATGAGTATGTCTGTATAAATACAAGAAAAACTGCTACGGCGGGTGTGCACGTTTGTGGTGGAGCGATCCCCCGTGCACCCAGCGCTGCAATAAACATACCTACTTTACAACTTTCCAAGTTGTGGAGTCTGTTTCCACACATCAGTTATCCTCTCAAGTAACCGTTTTTGTGTGCTTTTCTCTTTGTAGGTAGCTGTTAATAAACTGTTTTGCTTTAAGAAAACAGCCTCTTTTGCCCGGGACCGTGGTTGGTGGGTGCTCCTCTGTTCCTGTCTCGATCCTCAGCTCTTTTATTACATTTTTCTCCTCTCCATTTTACTGGAGTGGGAGAGCTGCGTAGGGTTTAGTTGCCGAATCGGCCTAACCCACAACACACATTCTCATATTTTTTTTCTTATACCTAGCCTGTTAAAGTTTTTTGTGTGAAAATATATATAACACTATATTTAAAGTTCATCATGCACACACATTAGAAAGATAGTTGCAGACATTTTGTCACTTTGAATGCACAAAACCAACGGTTTAACTTCGTGTATATATATATAAAACCTCAAAAAAAGGGAGGGATCAATATTTAGGCTTTGCATAACAAAATAATTTCTCTTTTAAACAATCAACTTGGACAGAAGTGAAGGTAATTAACACTTTGAAGTGAAGGTAATTAACACTTTGAAGTGAAGGTAATTAACACTTTGAAGCATTAATCTCTCCTATCAAAGCAAATCTTGCTGCTTTTTCCTCATGCCAAGCTGGTGCTTCACCAGAGGAGGACCTCCCTGCTTCTGCAGAGAGTAGCTACACCAGATTCCCAAGGAAAGTCTTGACATAAACTGAAGGCACTGGAGTATATTGGTTACAAACATCTCCTGCTGACGGTGTAAAGTAGAGAAAAAGTGCAGGATGAATGGTATTTCTGACCAGTTTGACAGGTTCCTTTACACTATGTTTAGCAATCTCTCTCCCCCAAGGTTACACTTCGTGTAATTTAATTTAACACTTGCAATTCTACTAAAATATTTATGGAATTACTGTAATTATCTTGCAGTGAGGTACTTAGTATGCCCCTGTAATAAATAGTTTGCTGTGAAAGGAATGCTTAAATATTGATTTATGAAAGCTTAACAGTATAAAAGCTGTTTAAGTTGGTCAACTACTATTAAGTGCTTTGAGTCATTTGTCAAAGATGGAAGTGAATAAATCTACTGTATAATGCAGACTCACATAGCTAAAAAGAGTGTTGGTTTAAAAATACAAGTAACATGTACATGTCTTTATATACACACCCCCAAAGTAAAAAAAAAAAAACACAAATTATATGAAATCTAGTTACCTCTGAACAGCTTTTTGGCATGTTTCAAAAATGAGTTATCAAATTGGAAGCATGCAACTGGACTGGCATCGTTGCCACTTTCTACTTTATTCTCATCTCTCAGAGCCAGGCAACCATCCTGTTCCAAAAAATTAGAACTGTCTTTATCTACAGAGTGTCCTTTTTTCAGGATCTCAAAGGTTTGCGAAGAGGAAGCTTTGCCTCATATATTACAATTTTGACAAGCACTTTCTTTAGCTGAATCAGAAAAAAGGTTGTAACTTTTAAGCCAGACCAGGTAGTGCAAATTGGGAATACCACTTATCCCTGATACACTTAAGTCAGACTTCTGACTGGTAAGCCACCTTGGATAATTCTTCAAAGAGTTAGAGTTCTCTTCAAAAGACAAAGGTGACAGAATCACACTTCGGTGTATATACACGGAGCTTCTTTCTGCTGAAATCTTTGGGGGGATTCTGGTGAGCAACAGCTTTCCCATTCTCCTGGAGACTGGGACCACTTTGAGTACTGAGCGATGAGGTTTGGGAAGGGCAGAAGGATGTTTGAAGCGACTGTCTGTTCCACTCCCTACTTTGATGCCTCAATTTAGGAGTACGCCGGACAAAGGCCAGTGATCCATCTGCTGGAAACGCTAACAGATCATCCATCACAAGACTAACTGAGTCCGGGTCACCCTTGACCTGCCTTCTGCAGGGTGAAGCAAGAGAATCCAATCCTGTGTGCTGATTAAAACCAGCCAATGCTGCAAAACAAAGATATTTTACACAAATCGCTAAACGCCAAGCATACCAGAATGAGACATTTTTAAGATCTAACGTGGAATAATAATTTAAAGCTGAAATGTATTATTTACCAGAAGGTACTGAACTACAGTTCTTGTAGGAGCGGTTGTAGGATGGTGTCCTAGTTTTAGCTGGGACAGAGTTTTTTTTTTAACAGCCAAAAGAGCTCTGTGTTTTGGTTTTACTCAGAGGCTCACTCTGAGAAGAATGCTGATAGCAAGCTGATGTTTGTGGTTGGAAGTGAAACTCCAAGGACTTTTCAGTGTGCCGGAGTGCAGGAACATGGTGGGACAAGGGGGACACCATTCCCCTTGTGATTTGTGGTGGAACTTAAGATTGAGGGCCAAACTGGCCAATTAGTATTCCATATCATGCAGCGTCATGCCCAGTATAAAAGCGAGGGTGAGCCGGGAAGAAGGGCTTTTGCACTTTGGCTCTTTTGCACTTTTGCTCTTTTGCGCTTGCTGCGCTGTTGCTCTGCTGTTTTTCTTTCTTTTTTTTCCTCTCTCTCTCTCTGCCCCTCTCTATTTCGGGGCCTCGCATTCGTCCGGGATTGCAGCTTCGGGACGAGACGGGCTTCACATACGAGGGGGTGGTGAGCACCTACACTGTATTAAATCATTCTTATCTCAACCCATGGGTTTCCCGTTTATCCTTTAATTCTCTCCCTCATTCCTGGGGGTGGGGGAGGGGGAGTGACCAGCTGTGGGGGGGGGGGGGGGGAAGTTTTCAACCTAACCCACGACAGATGGCTCAAAGCAACAGCTTGCCAGGCAAGTAGCCACATAGTGGGCCTCTAGACACATTTTGTGACTCTACAAACTGTCTAAGATTTGACTTGGCAGTTTTTCAGGGAAGAATTTGAGCATTAAATGCCCTTTTTTATTTTTAAAAGAAACTGTGAAGCACTTTGATTCACAAAACCAGGTTTTCCTCACTGTCATATCAGTAAGTGAAACCTGTATATTGCAGACTATTAGAACATATAAAACATGCATGCAGACTAGCCAATATGTGAACAGAGCTAATGACACCTCTGCAGAGAAGAGCAATGGAGAAATTTCAGAGTAAAACATGAGATAACATCTTTCATAGAACAGTTTCTCTGGTTTAGTGATGATTAGAATGCTTATTTTTGTTTGGGAAATCAGTTAAACGTAAGTAGAAGGTGGTTTGCATTAGAAAAACAAAAAACAAAAGCAAAACACAGCTGAAAAATAGCTGTCTTGGCAAGAGAAAAAACCCAAAAGGTGTGACGCTAGAGGAAGGCTACAGTGGAGAAAAAAGAAAAAGCCCTGAATAATACAATATGCCACCCAGGCAAGCATCCTTTTTCAGGTACGAAGTTTGCCTGTACTTAGGACTTGGTTATTTTAGTTGTAATGGATAAAACATTTCCAATATAAACTAGTTCAAGCCCATTATCGACTCTAGATCTTCTCATAAAAGTTCATGTAATCAATTAAATACTTATTTATTCAAGCTAATAACGACAAAAGCCAATTCAAACCCATATACCCAGCTAGGTTAGACTTCAGACCCAAAAGTACATTCCATAAAAATCAATGGATAAGAGGCAAATTTTGCTCTAAGCCAAAGCAGTGTTTAAAAGATCTCTTTCAAATAGTTAGATTCTGATGTTACTTACTCTAGAAACCAAGATTTTTTTCCAAGTCTCGGGTTTATGCAATGATTTACACTCTTTAGCATATATTCACAGAGAGAAAATACACTTTCTACTCCATACTCTGGAATTTATCATCATTTCTATGAGCACGGTCATGAATTCTCACCAAGCTTTTACAAAAAAGCATTACAGAGAATGACAAACATTGCTAGTCCATGACCAAATATTTACTACACCATAAAGACTTGTAAGAAGTTGTGCAGGGAATATTCCTTTTACAAAACACTCCTGGTATGAGACAAGGAGTTACAACTCCATTAGCAATGAAAAAACAAAACAAACAGCAAACACCAAAACTTATTAAAAAGGCATATTCAAAGACATACCATGTTTTTCTTTGGCATGATGCTTTGAAAACTTAACTCGTTTGGGAGTGCTTTGATAGATGCAGATTTTTCCAGTGCTTATCTCTGATGATGTGAGACTTAAATCAAAATCTTCAATATAAGCCTCTAAAGCCTCAGATGCCGAGCTGTAAAGCTTGTCCTTGTAGTGAATCAAACTGTTTGAGCATGGATTATCCCCGTCAATGCTATAGCTTCTTAAAAGAGAAGATACTGTTGAATCAGGAGAGCAGACATCACTTTCTATTGAGCTTGTCATGGTTTTTATCCACGTTTCTGTTAGAATCTTCACTCATCTTTTTGATCAATCTAAATGGAAAAAGAAACAAAACCACAAGTGATCACCTGCACTTAAATGTCTTCTCATAAACTATAACATTTCTAGGATTTTTTACTTTTGTTATGTAATTTTATTTTCCTAAAAAAACACTACATAGCCATTCAACTTGCTGCTTTTCAATAAGTTTGTCATATATACATATCACCTCTAGAAAAGCAGAAGATAAAGTAGAAAATAATAGGCTTTGAAAAAAAAAACACAGGAAAAACTTCTTGTATGTTGAAACTTTAATAATGGGGAAAAAAAAAAAGGCAAGAAACACCAGCTCCTCACTAGTTCTAGAGGAACCTCAGTACCCTGCTTTTGCAAGAATAGGATTTTATGTAAGAATTGTCAACATTTGTCACCAAACATACAACTCAAAGACACACAGAAGTATCATTAACTTTCTATTTCAGAACCAGCACGAGAGTAGCATTAATGGACAAAACCAGAAGTAAAAGAAACTCAGGTAATATGAAAAACTACAAAGGGTAGAAAGACCATTACCCTTGCTGGTATTTTTATGGAACCAGAAGGGGCACACACAGCAAAAGAATTTTACAAGCCACACGGGAACACTTAGAACTGTCTTATCTACACAATTTAGTCAACCTAACCCAAGCTGCCTACAAAGGCAGCAGTGTGTGTGTGACCCCACAAACCATAAAATGAAGAGCTGGAAGCACAGCCTTGTTCCAAACACTGTAATCAGGAGAGTCAAAGTCACCAAAAGAAACCGAACAGCTCATTTCATCCCTGCAGGGAAAATATCATTTGAAAAACCTGTTAAGATAACATCCAATCGTTATATTTGCTATATTCAATATAGCATGCATACAAGCATCATCATGCAACAGCAGCATGAAGATTTGAAATGAAAAAGGCATAATAGAGACCAGCTTTTCCAAGGCCAAAGTGGGTTTTCCCCAAAAAGCCAAGGAGCCAGACTAGGGACTGGCCCAGAGACCTCTTGGGACCCCAAACCTCACACAACGTCCCGGGGAGAGGCCAGGTGTGCCCGCATAGGCAAGACCGAGCCATGCTGAGCACCTCTAACCCTCTTTCCCTCACAAAAAGCAGCCACCGCGGAGAGAACACACACCTAAAGCAGTACACCCTCTCTACAACACCATGAGAGCCTCAGCAAGTACAAGCCAAACACCCCACCTCACAACAACCCCTCCGGCAGCGCTTTTGAAGGGCGCGCACCCCCGCGCGAAATGGCGGCGCGCAGGCGCAGCGGAGCCCGCGCTGCCCTGAAGAAGCTGTAGTCGCTCTGCCTGGGACTACATCTCCCGGCATGCCCCGCGCCGGGACGGGAGGCGGGGCGGAGTGCGGGTTTATTCGCTCCTCACTGTGCCTGTTCCGCTGAGGTGAGTGCGAGTTTTCACTATCATCTCCATTTTCTCCTTCCCTGAGCCTCTGATGGTCGGGTAGCTCGTCTGTCGCTGTCTCTATGGGAGAGCGAGGAAGGGGGCTGTCGGCTGGGTGTCCACCATCCCTCAGGGCCGCCTCCACTGAGGATGAGAGTCTCTTTGGCTCTGAGGGGTTTTCAGCGCTCCCTATTTTCAGAGCTGGGCGCAGGGGTGGCAGGTGCTGATGGGCTCCCAGCGGTCGGTCACCCCTCTTTCGGGGGTATAAACCGAGCCCCTGGCTGAATTCTGCAGGATGGCACTGAGGTAGCTCTGGGAAAGTCTCTTCAGTCCATTAGAGGGGACAGCCCTGTAAAGGTTGAGGTGTGAAGTTAACTTTGTGTGAGAGACTGGTCCTGAAATGTTCAGTGCTGTTGGCCTGAGAACCACAGTCGGTGTTTTTATGAGGGTGGTGAGGCGCTGGACCAGGTTTTCCAGAGAAGTTGTGGCTGCCCCATCCCTGGCAGTGTTCAAGGCCAGGTTGGATGAGGCTTTGGGCAACCTGGTGTAGCGGAGGGTGTCCCTGCCCATGGCAGGGGGGTTGGAACTGGATGATCTTTGAGGTCCCTTCCAACCCAAACCAGTCCATGATTCTATGAGAAAGAGTTACCTGAGAGATACTATGTGTGTCAGGGGAAAAAAGGGTGAGGAGGTCAGGAGGTCCAGCATGCAGGAGATGTCAGCCTTGGGGAGGGCTGGGTGGAGGATGTTTGTCAAGGGTGGCTTTTGCAACCTTGATGTTGTGCTGTTTGCTAGACCAGGCCTCTCGCTTGCCAAAGAGTTTCTATGATATAAAGCCTATAATGATCATTGCATAAAGCTCTGATGTAAGAAAAATCTCTCTTGGATTGTTTGAGAGCCACCTGCGGCTCAACTACACAAGTTGGCTACTAGTCTAATGGCTTGAGCAAATCATGGCAGAAGCAGAATCTCAGGGGAGAAAGTGGAGAAGGAGAGGAAGTTTTAATGTGGAGTAATGATGGGTTTAGTATGGAGGGAATAGTGTGTCTTGCTAGATGTTGTAATTCATTCTCAAAGTCTACACCAACTGCTAATTCTCGGTACCCCAGAGTGGAAATCAATTATAGAATTTTGTTTACATAAAAACTGTCTTTTTCCAGAACTGAATACGATTAATAAGAAGTTCATTTGATAGAAATACTCAGTTAATGTATACTAAAGCCTGTGGAAAGAATACAGGAATGAGCCCTATGTTTTTTTTCTCTTTAAGGAATGCTTTTATCATGTACCAGCAAATTGCTTTTAAATCTTTACAGATAAATGGACTATAAGAAAATCGCGGATGAAGTTTCAGAAAAAATTTTATCGTACAGTCAAGATACTTCAGGATGGAGAGTGATAAAAGTTTCAGTAAGAAAATACTAGTTTATATTGTTGACGAAGTTATTTTTATTAAATACATCTTGTTGCAAAAAGTGTTTAAAACTGTTTTCCTTTAAAAGTGAGCTGAAAACTGTTTATCAACTGCTAAGTTTTTATTTTTCCTTTTTCTACTTTGAGAAAAATGTTACAGTTTCTTCAAAGCCTTCCAAAGAGTTTGCAGGAAATATGTAAGTACTTACATTTTCTTTGTCGTTGTGATGAATAACAACCTCTTTTTTGAACAGTGCCACCCAGGATTGAAATGGAGAAAAAAGTTAACCCATGTTCTGCCCTTCGTGACAGTGTGAAGTTTAGTTTTGTGAGCTGTAGAGAAGACTTTTGTGCTGTAGTTACACTGGGTCAGCAATAGGGCTGGAATACAAGAGACGAATTTCCTGAGCAATTTTCAAACGTGCAATGAAAATTAAATACTATATAACACTTACTAATATGGAATAAGTAGCTATGGAGTCAGAGTTTTGGCCTGAGGTCAGTGACTCTTCCTGGTGCAACGTTCTGCTCGAGAGATTACATCTTACCAGCTGCGCTTCGCTTTTCACCCCTTCGTGCTCGTGACATGGCTGATGCTCACACGTGCAGACATGCTTATGCTCTCACTCCACCTTATCTATCCTTTGTACCTTTTTCTTTCTGGCACCTGAAACTGAACTCACTGTACTGGGAATGTCGTGTGATCTCTGGAGCACCAACATCATCTGTCCCTCCTTCTCTTGAGCCATGAATTCTGGGCTGTTGAGCAGCTAGATTTGGCCCAAAGGGTTGAGTTAGGTGAGGCAGACTAAACTGATATCACAGCTTGCTATCACTGATAGACTTGGCTCTACTCTTCACCTTCCTCCTCCCCTCTTCTGGCTCTGCAATCCTGTTTCCCATTTATGGTGACTGTGGCACTCAGCTGCTTGTTTACCAAGCTGATTCAGCTCATTAAATCAGGGGAAAAAAAAAAAATCTCACTGAGGAGAAGTGTGCAAAAGCAGAGGAGAAGAGGACACTTGCAACATCTCCTTAGCTCCTCTCTCTCTCTCTTTTTTTTTTTCTTTTTAACACCTAATGGATATTAAATGATATTAAATGCCAATCTAGACAGATAAGGCAGTAGAGAGCATTTGCTCTCCGTATGATGAGATGTTTGTGACTAGTGGTCTTCTAAATCCAAAAGTCTCACTTGGTTTTCTAATTATTTCTGCAGGTTGGAGCAAAGAAGATATTGATTACAGCAGACAGTGCTGTATCACTAGTATTACAGAAGAATTGCTCTACAGTGTTATAATGGAAAATAGCTGTAATATTTCATCAGGATATGTTAAAAGTACTGTTATCTTCCTAAGAAGATACTAGCTGTTTTGAGGAGCAGAAGTATAGCTGTTCCCCTTCTCAGTTTGACATGAAATATTTATTAACTGCATATCATAGAATCATCTGGTTGGAAGAGACCTTCAAGATCACTGAGTCCAACCGTTCACCCTGCATTGTCAGGGTCCCTAAACCATGTTCCTCAACACCAAATCTACACGGTTTTTAAACACCTCCAGGGATGGGGACTCCACCACCTCCCTGGGCAGCCTGTTCAAATACTTCACAACCCTCTCTGGAAAGAAATTTTTCCTGATATCTAACCTAAATTTCCCCTGACGTAACTTGAGGCCATTCCCTCTCATCCTGTCATTCATAACATAGGAGAAGAGACCGACCCCCATCTCCCTACAACTTCCCTTCAGGTAATTGTAGAGAGCGATAAGGTCCCCCCTGAGCCTCCTCTTCTCCAGACTGACCAGTCCCAGCTCCTTCAGCCGCCAGTTTCTTTTTTGAATTGGCAGAAGTATTAACAGTTTGTTTTCCTTGCTAAAAGAAATCAGCATGGGATCTGGTAGTGAAAAGATTCTCGCTTCAGTCAGGTGAAATATTTTCAGCAGAGTTCAGGGAAGCACTAAGGTGATTGTTTAAGGCTGAACAGGATTTCCTTTGGAATTATGTCACTTCAGGCAAGACAAGGAGGTATGTATTTCAGTTTGTCTGAGACAGTGAGAGTAGATTTGGTGATCCAAGCGGTCTTCACCAGACTAACTTCCTCTTTTTCCAGTGTTCCCAATAATCCACTGTAAAAACTGGAAATGGAGGTTTTTCACACGTGTGCCCTTTCTTTTATTCTAGCAACTGTGTCTTTCAGAAGCCTTGCTTAGAAGAAGTCCTCCTGCTTAACAACTCCCACTGAGTTTAGGAGAGAAGATGTTACAGGATGCAGGCGAGAGCTGCTTAGGAGATTGGTAAACATAAATTCCTGGGAGTTATGGAAATAGAAGGTGTATCCAAATATTAATGATGCTGGTTTTAACTGGTCCTTTGTGTTTAACTGTGGGCTGTGAGCGCCTACCGTAGTGATTCATGGTTTCTCCCGGAACTAGGTGTGAGAATTACCAGTATTAATGAGCAGTTCCCAGCATCACAGGAGTTTCCTATTTCCTTGTGAGAGGCCCCTCTTCTCCTCTGTGAACTTTCCCTTGAACTCCTCGGAAGATTATGAACAAAAGTTGGAGAAATGCCAGGATGTGCTGGTTCATAAATAGCGAGAAGGTTTACCATCGGGGTCAAAATGGGTGGAAAGTTTCTATACAGAAAAAATAAATTAACAGATTAATCATATATATTTAAATTACTGGGTTCTAATAGCTCACAAATAATTCATTTAAAATGTAAGGTGTCAAGAATGTAATGCTCTCAAAAATCAGTTACAGAATAATAATTTTTATCACTATGAAATTTTAATCAACCCATCAATGCAATCACATTCATGTGTTTTACCTCATTATAGCCTGACGTCCCCAACTGCTAGATGCTTATTATTCTAGAACTTATTTTTCCAGTTCCTAAATGTGAATTCAATATCTGGGGTTTGTGGGTTTTTTTTACACAATCTAGATACCATGGAGAAGGGATCATTAAGGAAGTCCCTAGCAAAATTATTCCTTTTATGTATCTTCCTGAATATCGAAACAAATGGGACAAAGCATTACAATCTTACAAGCTGTTAGAAAGGATTGACCAGGTAATATGATAATTTAATACAAAGATTTGATTTTAACTCTTTCTGCATGAATTACAGTGACTAAAAAGACCTCTACTGGGACAAAGTATGTTCCGACTCAGTAAAAACTTCTAAACCTGCTGCTGATGTGAAATCGGTATGAAATGTGCACTTTCCTCTCCTTGGATCCACTTGAGCGGGTCGGATGTTAGGATGCAGCGGTACATCCAACCATGTCTTTGCTTTTTTTGGAACTGAGTCAGTTTAACAAATGATACATCTTTGTCCTGGAATGCCACGTGGGGTCTAGCATGTGTATTTTAGTGCAGCTAGGCATTCTGGGTGGTAAATGTGCCTGTTGTGAGTTTTTCCACACAGGAACTATCCTCTTGCCTCAAATGAGGCCACTGGGAATGGCAGTGAATCCCCACCCTGTGTTACTGGTAGATCCCTTTCATGGCTCTCCCATTAGTTCACCACTAACTGGGTATGAGACCTGTTGTGTTAGGATAACAAATAGGAAATAATTCAAAAAATCCCTTTTGCTTCCTTGTAGGACACCGGTATATACCACAGTTACGGGATGGGACTGATTTCATCCAGAGATTTTGTTGACCTGCTGCATGTCAAACCATATCCTGGTGGTATCCTTACAACTAACTGTAAGTTGCACGTAACCACTGTGTGTTTTTGTGTTTTGGCTGCGTTCTGGCAATCCTGAGGTGAATGAACTATCAACACTGATCTTCAAAGAGAACACTGTAGTCTTTGTTTGTTTTTCCTATTATGCCTCCCTTTGAAAAATTGAAAAAAATGGAGGAGGAGGAAGCTAGAATTTATTATTTCACTCTAGAAATTCAGTGTTTATTTAATAACACTTCTCTGTAGATGGCTTCCTGACTTGCTCATCTCAGAGTGAGCTGCTAATTTGCCCCATATTTGATTCTCTTTGAATTTGCCTCTGTGAACTTATACAAAATGTAAAATGATGAATATTACAACTGTATTTGGTGACTAACTTGGTGGCCTTCTATGATGAGGTTACAGCATTGATGGATAGGGGAAGAGCAACTGACATTGTCTACCTGGACTTATCCAAAGCATTTGACACTGTCCCACACGACATCCTTGTCTCTAAACTGGAAAGACATGGATTTGACAGATGGACCACTTGGTGGATAAGGAATTGGCTGGATGGTCGCTCTCAAAGAGTTGTGGTCAACGGTTGAATGTCCACGTGGAGGCCTGTGACGAGTGGTGTTCCTCAGGGGTCTGTACTGGGACCAGTGCTATTTAACATCTTTGTTGGAGATATGGACAGTGGGATCGAGTGCACCCTCAGCAAGTTTGCAGATGACACCAAGTTGTGTGGTGTTGTGGCCATGCTGGAGGGAAGGGATGCCATCCAGAGGGACCTTAACAGGCTGGAGAGGTGGGCCTGTGAGAACCTCATGAAGTTCAACAAGGCCAAGTGCAAGGTCCTGCACGTGGGTTGGGGCAATCCCAAGCACAAGTACAGGCTGGGCGGAGAATGGATTGAGAGCAGCCCTGAGGAAAAGGACTTGGGGATGCTGGTTGATGAGAAGCTCAACATGAGCTGGCAACGTGCACTGGCAGCCCAGAAAGCCAACTGTGTCCTGGGCTGCATCCAAAGCAGCGTGGGCAGCAGGTTGAGGGAGGAGATTCTGCCCCTCTGCTCTGCTCTCGTGAGACCCCACCTAGAATACTGTGTTCAGCTCTGGAGTCCCCAACACAAGAAGGACATGGAGCTGTTGGAGCGGGTCCAGAGGAGGCCACGAAGATGATCCGAGGGCTGGAGCACCTCTGCTATGAAGACAGGCTGAGAGAGTTGGGGCTGTTGAGCCTGGAGAAGAGAAGGCTCCAGGGTGATTTTCTAGCAGCCTTCCAGTACTTAAAGGGGGCCTACAGGAAAGCTGGAGAGGGGCTTTTTCCAAGGGCATGTAGTGATAGGACAAGGGGCAATGGATTTAAATTGAAAGAGGGCAGATTTAGATTAGATCTAAGGAAGAAATTTTTCACTCTGAGGGTGGTGCGGCACTGGAACAGGTTACCCAGAGAAGCTGTGGCTGCCCCATCCCTGGAAGTGTTCAAGGCCAGGTTGGATGAGGCTTTGGGCAACCTGGTGTAGTGGAGGGTGTCCCTGCCCATGGCAGGGGGGTTGGAACTAGATGATCTTTGAGGTCCCTTCCAACGCAAACCATTCCATGATTCTACATGGCCAACCAGGAAAATACCTTGCTGCCACTTCATTTCTCTGCTAATCCTTTTCCTTTGTGTGGATCTTAGTACATGGCAGAAAACAACATTTTTCATCTTGGAACTTTACTGACTTATCTTTTTTTTTACTGACTTATCTTTTTTTTAATTTTCTTACTCATCACTTTAGCATAATAGAAGTATTGTAACTAAACAAAATACCCCTCCCACTTGTGCAGTTTCCTCATCTTCTCTGCAGTTACCTTTCCTAATTAATGACTGTGCTGACAAATTGACTTCTTTGGCCAAAACAAGCCACAGCTCAACACTGATATGTGTAATCACGTCTCAAATAGAATATTTTTGAGCATACCTGCCCAAACATCTATAGAAACTTGGACATGTATTACATTCCTTGCCCAAATATTTAATGTCCTTTAGGCGTTTTGCATACAAAATTGAATTGCTAAGCACATCAGTGACCATATTGTGAGATCTTATGGTAGTTAGCTTGTTTTTAAAAGGTATTTTAAAGTCATATGACTGACATATATAAACATAATTAATTTGATTTTGCTTTTTGTGTGTGGTGACTTACAGCTGTCAATGTGGAATACTCTGACTGCCCTCCAACTCCCTCTTGTGTCTGAGGCTATAACAATCCCTGCGGATATGTGTGTTCACCTTTGCCTGAGTAAGTATTTAATTATCTTGACATCTGTGATTACTCACTTGTCTTCTCTAGACAAAGCTTAAAATTTACTGAACCACACAGCTGTTTTTTTTAATTTATTTTATTGAGATAATATTATTCTGGGGAAACTTTAGCGGTTTGTGCAGCTCAGTTTTGTGACTCAGACTATCCTTGGAAACAACTGAAACTTTTCTATATCCTCCATTTTCTTATATTAGGAATGCCAACAGACAGGGACTATAAATGGTAAACATTTGTACATCTCAGTAAGTTTCACAGCAAGAGGAACAAGTGTTAACTGAAGGATTTTGCTCCTTTCATCCCAGGAATCCAGAGCATTCTAAGCTAGTTGTATTTATCCAACCAGAACTAGGAGGAATGCTTCCCTCTTCCGTAGTGGAGACAGCATTACCTACTACCCTCATAAACTTACTTACTGAAACAAGAGCTGGACTGAAAGGCTTGAAAGATCAGAATTAAACGTAAGTGGGAGATAAGAAACCCTGGAGTCACATTGGATTCATTTTTAATGAAGTTTATTTTAATTGTGGGTTATGTGGAAATGTGTAAAGTTAAATTTAATTGTCGATATGGTGAATGTTGGTTTCTGCTGTTCTTGGAAATGATGCAAGAATTTACCCGGAAGTGCCAGCAAAGTTCTGGAGGACGCCTTCAATGTAATGAGGTGATGTTTTGTAATATTTTTGCACTTTATATGCAGAAAAAAATATATATATGTACACAAACATGAGAATGTGGTGATATAAATCATAGCAATGTTAAAATCCAGTAGTCAAGTATTTTGCCATAGCTTTAAACACACTTTGATAAATTCTTACCTCAATTATGTACTTTTGACTGAAACAAGCAAACATCTTGTGTACCAGAGACTTTAAACGTGTTTATTAATTAACTACAAGTCTGCAAATGTAATTAGCAACAATTTCACTGTTTTGGAATGAAGGATTTAAAGACAAGCCTGCTGAATTTGGATATAGCCTCTCATTAAAAGCTGCTCTTTATACACAGAGTTGGTTGTCATTTTCTGAAACCTAAACAATTTTAATATGCCACCTAATTCCCAGGAACAAGCTGGTGATGTGATTCATTTGGAAGTAAGGTTTCCCATTACCCCCTAACTGCAGGAAATAGTGACAGCCATATGAATAGCAATTTCCACTACAGATCACTGAAACAGCGGTGCAAACGAAAGACTAAGTTGAAATTGCTTTTGTCATAGAATGGTTTGGGTTGGAAGGGACCTCAAAGATCATCCAGTTCCAATCCCTCTGCCATGGGCAGGGACACCCTCCCCTACACCAGGTTGCCCAAAGCCTCATCCAACCTGGCCTTGAACACCTCCAGGGATGGGGCAGCTGCAACTTCTCTGGGTAACCTGTTCCAGTGCCTCACCACCCTCAGAGTGAAAAATTTCTTCCTTATATCCAATCTAAATCTCCCCTCTTTCAGTTTAAATCCATTGCCCCTTGTCCTATCACTACACGCCCTTGGAAAAAGTCCCTCTCCAGCTTTCCTGTAGCCCCTTTAAGTACTGGAAGGCTGCTAGAAAATCACCCCAGAGCCTTCTCTTCTCCAGGCTGAACAGCCCCAACTCTCTCAGCCTGTCTTCAGAGGAGAGGTGTTCCAGCCCTCGGATCATCTTTGTGGCCCTCCTCTGGACCCGCTCCAACAGGTCCGCATCCTTCTTGTGTTGGGGACCCCAGAGCTGAACACAGTATTCCAGGTGGGATCTCATGAGAGCAGAGTAGAGGGGCAGAATCCCCTCCCTTGACCTGCTGGCCACACTCCTTTTGATGCGGCCCAGGATACGGTTGGCTTTCTGGGCTGCCAGTGCACGTTGCCAGCTCATGGTGAGCTTCTCACCAGCACCCCAAGTCCTTTTCCTCAGGGCTGCTCTCGATCCATTCTCCATCCAGCCTGTACTTGTGCTTGGGATTGCCCCAACCCACGTGCAGGACCTTGCACTTGGCCTTGTTGAACTTCATGAGGTTCACATGGTCCCACCTCTCCAGCCTGTTAAGGTCCCTCTGGATGGCATCCCTTCCCTCCAGCGTGGCC
This sequence comes from Tauraco erythrolophus, assembly GCF_009769465.1. NCBI lineage: Eukaryota > Metazoa > Chordata > Aves > Musophagiformes > Musophagidae > Tauraco > Tauraco erythrolophus. Next base: position 7,198,886 of record NC_141497.1, read on the forward strand.
ACAACACCACACAACTTGGTGTCATCTGCAAACTTGCTGAGGGTGCACTCGATCCCACTGTCCCTGTCTCCAACAAAGATGTTAAATAGCACTGGTCCCAGTACTGACCCCTGAGGAACACCACTCGTCACAGGACTCCACGTGGACATTGAACCGTTGACCACAACTCTTTGAGTGCGACCATCCAGCCAATTCCTTATCCACAGAGTGGTCCATCCATCAAAACCATGTCTTTCCAGTTTAGAGACAAGGAAGTCGAGTGGGACAGTATCAAATGCTTTGGATAAGTCCAGGTAGACTATGTCAGTTGCTCTTCCCCTATCCATCAATGCTGTGACCTCATCATAAAAGGCCACCAAATTACTCAGGCAGGATTTGCCCTTAGTGAAGCCATGTTGGCTGTCACCAATCACCTCCTTATTTTCCATGTGCCACAGTCGCCAGGAGGATTATCTTCTCTGCTAGTGTCCTCCCAAGTTGTTAAAAAAAATTAACTGCATGCATAGCATAACTCAAGGAAAATTCCAACCCAAACCATCCTATGATTCTATGATTCTAATATAAAGTAATTTTCACGGGTGTGAAATGAAGCATTTTTACTGGAGAGGGGAAGAAAAAAAAAAAAAAAAGGTCTGAAAAGGTCTGTTATTCAGCTCAGGACACACCTGACCAGGCAGAATGAACATCTGAACAACTATATTGGCAGATTATTTCGGAAGCTTTAACAGCATTTGCCTTTGTACTTTGCTATTAAATCAATCTTCAGTCAGTCACTCTTGATTCTATACATTGCTTTTTTCCAACCTTTTTTCTTCTAGAAAGCAGCAATGTGATGTCCCCATTGGTTGATATACTCATGAAACTCTTTCGAAAGATGATAGATGTGGATCTACCATTTCACCTTACCCTTTTGAGTGTCTGCTTCTCCAACCTCCAAGATCTTCCTAGTAGCAAGAAGGGATCGATTGGTTTCTATCTAAAGCAGGTGTCACCACCATCAAGCTCTGGTAAACGTGTCCGGGTAAGCTGAAAGATACCCAAAACTGTCTGCAGATAAACAAGTTCATAGCACATAATACAAAAACTTGAGTCACTTCAAAATTATGTTGTGTAATGAATTTACTGTTTCTGGCTTGAAATTTTACGTATTGATAAACCTGTCTGCTTCTCAACTGCTCAGGAATATGAAGACTAACATCACTTTGTATATTCTAAAGCTCCACAGAGTTTTAAAGTGATAAAATTTAACTTCAAGATATTTGCTACTTTAAAATAAGCAAAGGAGTTCTACATGTATCTACTTTTTAAGGTCTATGTTTGAAAATAAGATTAAAACTGATCCTAAGGAAAAAAAAAATACATTGAAGAACTTGCTGTTAGTAAAACAGTGCTTGGTAACAAGTAGATTACACAGAACATAGTTATGCAGGTAAAACTACTTTTTTTTTTTTTCCACGGGAAGTAGAAGATGTCTCACAAGGTGAGGGAAGTGCTTCTTGGAACAACAACTGCAACAGAACTGGAACTACAAAAACTAGGAAACTTTCGGAGGAAAAGAAAAGCAATATAAAAAAAGCAGGAACTCCTGACTTCCCATTTCATTTGTCTCGTAGTGATATTGACCAGGAAGTCTTCAGGGAACTTCCAGAAGATATTCAAAAAGAAATTATTTCGGAAAAACCAGAAGCAATCCCTCCTGAGAATGTTTCAGGTCAGCCATCAGTATGTTTTGCCAAAGAGGTATGCAGCACTTCCCCAAATTCTAAGGGACTAAAGAGTACACTGCACCCTGCAGGGGGCACGTCACATCTCACACCAGCTCACGAATCTGCAACTGGTCTGGCACACAGCTCCAGGGCCAGTTGTTCTTCCCAGTGTCCCAGAAGTGCACTGACAACAAAAAACCAACCTGCTGACTCTCTGAACTTCAGAGGGAGAGATGTGTCAGCTCTGGAAGCTGGAGCCAGCCACGCTGTTCTGCGTGTCCCTGTTCTGGATAAAGATAAGCAGCCTTCTGAGGAGAAAACCTGTAGTAGGCAAGCAGGAATTATATTTCCTCCTAATGTTGACATGAAGACTTTTTATGAACTACCTGCAGATGTGCAAGAAGAACTACTAGCTGAATGGAAGAATCAGGAACCTGTGTCTAGAACTTCTATGGATAAAGCCCCTGAAAAGCCTAAAACCAACAAAGGGAAAAGGAATACGTGTTTATCACAGTCTAACAGTTTGCTAAGATATTTTAAACCACAGTGAAACGCTTTTCGTTATAGTGACACTATGAGAATCAGCACTTGAAGGCACTTTAGTTGTGAAAAGTTTGCTGTAAATTGTAAAGATGTGAATATTAAATGTATATTTTGACAACTTTTGACATAAAACCTGCTGCTGATCCTGTCCCAGTAGTAATTAGCCTGTCTTATTTTTCTTTCATAGATTTCATAGATTTCTAGGTTGGAAAAGACCTTAGAGATCATCCAGTCCAACCGTCCCTAATCTCCCATTAAACCATATCCCTAAGTAGTTCATCCACCCTATTCTTAAACACATCCAGGGATGGGGACTCAACCACCTCCCTGGGCAGCCTATTCCAGTGGCTGACAACCCTTTCAGAGAAGAAATACTTCCTAACATCCAACCTGAATCTCCCCTGACTAAGCTTATACCCATTTCCTCTTGTTCTATCGCCCATCACTAATGTAAAGAGCCCTTCCCCCACCTCCCCACCATCTTTTCTCAAGTATTTGTAGGCTGTAATCAGGTCTCCCCTCAGCCTCCTCTTCTCCAGGCTAAACAGCCCCAACTCCCTCAGCCGCTCCTCATAAGTTTTGTTTTCCAGCCCCTTGACCAGTTTAGTCGCCCTTCTCTGGACCCGCTCCAGGAGCTCAATATCTCTCTTAAAGCGAGGGGCCCAAAACTGGACACAATATTCCAGGTGCGGCCTCACCAGTGCCGAGTACAGGGGCAGGATCACTTCCCTATTCCTGCTGGTTACACTATTCTTGATACACACCAGTATCCCATTGGCCTTCTTGGCCACCTGGGCACACTGCTGGCTCATATCAAGCTGGTAGTCAACCAACACCCCCAGGTCCTTCTCCGCCAGGCAGCTCTCCAGCCACTCTTCCCCGAGCCTATAGCAATGCTTGGGGTTTTTATACCCCAAGTGAAGGACTCTGCACTTGGCCTTATTAAAGCTCATGCCATTGGCCTCAGCCCAACGATCCAGCCTGTTCAAATCCCTCTGAAGGGCCTCCCTACCCTCGAGCAGATCGACACAGCCTCCCAGCTTGACAACTTTCAGGCAGAAGAACTGTTTGCTGATTTGGTTTAAAGGTCCCAGATACTAGTTTAGACAATAATTTGTTCCAGGCCACTCCTGCGCAGCCTGTGAGGCCCAGTCTCGCGTGGATGGCTTCCCTGAACTCTTGGGCAACCTGAGATCCAACAACTAGTCTTACATGCGTTGTATCGTGCAAATTGATGGCTGCAAAGAAAAAGAGAGCCGTGTTTGGTACGTAAACAGTCACCTAATTAGCTCATCCTCTAGATTCGGGTATTTTTTACATTGCATTAAAGCAGGACAAGAAAGTACGGCCTCACGGGTCAAGTGGTATTGCCATGCCTTCTGTATCCAAGTTGAACTTCATTCCTATCTCCCAAAAACCCTGGGAAAAGGGGGACTGCTACTGTCCAAAGCCAGGGGCATGCTGTCCAGGAAGCATAATATTTAGAGAATATTTTAAATATAAAATATATGAAGAGATGTCAAAAAAAGAGCATTAAATATCACAGATTCATGTACTAATGTAACCAAAGTAGAGATTTACAGATCTTTAATTTAGAGGGCTGCCTTACAGCTAAGCCTTTATTACTCACTTGCAAGTGCCAAATGAGGAGAAATGCCTGAAAAGTCCTTTTTACCTCATCAAACCATATATTAAAGCCATCGCATGAGCTCAAATTCCAGGAAAAAAAACAACTGCTTTGCTTCCTTGTGCCTAGAACGAGCGTCACGAAATAGCTGTTGCATTCACGTTTGACGATGCACAAAGCATCTCAGTTCCCTACTTAGTAAGTCTGTTCCTGACCTACTGGCTACAGCAAAAATTTACTGCATTTTGGAGTTTATTTGTTAAAAAACTCATTCAATTTTGCCAACAACATTCAAGCTGAATCCAAAATTCTACGTCTTAATACAGTAAAACTACTTTAGAGAAAAAAAAAAAAAGGACAATGAAAATCATAGAATCATGGAATGGTTTGGGTTGGAAGGGACCTTCAGGATCATCTAGTTCCATCCCACCTTCCCCTAGAGCAGGTTGTCTCAAATCTGTTCTGGGATCTCTTCTCCCAAATCATTGTACGTGCTTATCTACCCCAAAGATTTATTTTTTTACAATCCAGTTGGAACACGGATTAACATTTGCCACACATGTACTCTCAAATACAGAAACCCAGTATCGACCAGCACAAGTTTCCAACTGTTCCTCTCTGGACAATATGAACAGCAGACGGATACTTTGTACCGAACTTCACAAATATTTACCGTATTTTTCAAAATGAGGAACGTTTAACTCACCTTGGTCGTTGTACACGTGGCCAGACATGCAGACTCTGGAACATCCACTTTGCTGCAGCTGGTTCAATCTTTTCTCCACAATCTCAGTGATATCCACAAAATTTTCATCAAACCCAAGTCTTTCCACCAGCGGACAAAATTCCCCCAACAACTCTAGGAGGAAAAGATACCCAAGGATAATACCCGCACAACTAATAACGCGAGGTTTTCGTGTCTGCATCAATCCACAGCTGATTTCCCATGGATTCAGCTGTGTTCTCTTCCAGATAAAATAATAAGGCGCTGATTTTAGCAAAGGTGACGAGGAGGAATATTTCCTCATCCCACAACCACCTCTGTCACCTGCTTTTCTTCTTCCCAAATCTCTTCTTTCTTGCCTCATTTCTTTTTGAAATTACAGTTCTTAACCTCTACAGTACTTTCTCCTAAGGAAAACTGTTTCCCAGTTAGGTGAGCTTTCACTTTTAAGAGGGGAGATTCACTGAAAGAGGGAAGATTTTGATTAGATCTAATCGATTGGCATTGTACAACTGGAAGTAGTATTGCCATGGTATGAGGCTCATTCCAAGAACAACTTTTAGAGCAGGAAAACGTCACATGCTTTTGCACACGTGTGCACATCCACAGAGTTTAAGGTGTCCTCTTCTGAAAAGCTGTTGATTTTTCATACCTGTAACCTTGTAGGACGTTTCCCTGTACAGGGTTAGATCTTCTCCGTTAACCAGTATCAGCTGAGGACACTTCTCTTTAGCATCCTTGACAGACATCAGTTTCTTTACTCCAAGGCTTCGTAGTTACAGGTAACCACGATGGATTTCTGTTGCACACCTGAAAAATAAAGGTTAAATGTTTTGGGTTTTTTTAAAGTTTCTTGGTACTTCACAGAACTTTCAAGCCACTGCGAAGCAAATGCTTTGGTCAGAACGCAACATCGTAGAACAAAGCCAACGAACCAACATGACAGTCTTATTTTACAAGACTGAGGGAAGGACCAGCAAGAACATTTTAAAACCTTACAGGTATTTTTTCCCATTGGAATATCGCTCTTAGTTTGGGGCCTTTTAGGGCAACCTCACCTGTCAAAGCACTCTTGATGCAATAGTCATTTTATGATGGACTTTCTCAACTGATCGTAGATGCTACTGATTACCTCACGTTCATCTTTAACTTCTGGATGGAATAACACGTTTTAAGCATGACTGTGTCAAAAGGCTCAGGCTCATCTGTGGAACCCTGCCCTCTCCATGCCCACGTATGTTACAAACCAGCTTCAATCCCCAGAATGGTTCAGACACGTCAGCAAGTGCCTGGACTTGCGCTCCAGAGGATTTATTACTCTTGTAGTCACACAGCTACACAGAGTCTACACTGCACCTTACTCACTCCGGATGCACTTACAGCTCCGGTGTGGCTGCCTGTATCTCACCACACCAGCGTGTCCTCAATTTATTCATGTCCTTAGTTTCTTCTGCCTGAATACACATAATCCCCAAATTAACAGCAAATTAACTCATACCTAAAGGCTTGTCTCTTAATTCAGGATTACGGATCATTTCTACTTGTGCGTAGAAGCAGTCCGAGTCAACGTGCACAATCACCCTGCACGCTGCGCTTCTCGCCGACACCGATGTGCTGGGGCCTGCTGCAAGGAAAGGAAACCAACAGATTAGAAATTACGAGCTGCCTCGCGTGTGACATCACCGCCTTTTCAAAATTAATCCAGCCTAATAAACAGCTATTACAAGGAGAAGATAAAATTTACAAGTTGTGTACGAATTCTAGCGCTGCATTAATTCTAGGATTACTTAGGAGCGTAAGTCATCCACCGCAGCTCAGCTTTTTACCAAAAACACTCCTGTTTTTGGAGGGTCAGTGGTGGTTGTTTTTCACTGAACCATTTTCGAACATCGCTTTACCGACACAACATCCTTCCACAGTGGAAGACCGAAACTCCTTTTTAATATATTTCGGGAAAACGACCTGTCTTTAACTCCGCTAAACCAGCTCTATCAACTACCCGCCTTTCCCAGGGGCGGCCGAGGAAGATGGCAAATCCCCAGCCAACAAACAGCAAACCCCGCTAGGAAAAGAAGCCCACCAAGTTAAAAAAAGAAAGAAAATTTAAAACCAAAGAGCTGAAAATAACCCCAGTTGGTTGATGGAGTCCTAACGAAACTGGTTTCTTGCTGTACGCTGTTGGGGGGGCTGCTTTTAATGTCTACTGAGGTCTCTGGTAGGTGGAGAAGCAAAGCAGGATCACGGAAACCATTAAAAACTAAAAAGGCGGCGAGGAGAGGCTCTCCCCCCCTCACGGCTCCCACAGGGAGCTCGCATGTTTTCCCGGGACACCGGGAACACGGGGCGGGCTCGGCGCTCCCCCCGCAGCTCCGGCCTTTCCACACGGGCCGGGCAGCCTCGCCGTGTGCCGGAGCCCCTCTCCGGGACAGAACGCGGCGTTCTGCCCCACAGCGGAGCGCTCCCGCCGCAGACTGCGGCCACCCGCTGCGGAGCCGGCCCCGCGGGACGCGGGCTCCGCCGCCGCGCCGCTCCCCTCCCGCCATCGCTCCCGCCCCACCGCCGCCCGCGCTCACACGGGGCAGGAGGAGCGCTCCCGCCGCCGGGCTGCGGGCGAAGCCAGTCCTCCTCATCCTCCTCCGTGGGCGGCGGGAAGGGCTCCATACCGCCTGCGGGATGACTCATCCGCCTCCTCCCAGCCGCTCCCTACACCCGCCGCCGGCGGGGACGGCCGCGCTCCCGCAGCTCCCTTCGCGCCGCGCCCGCTCCGCGGAGGAGGCGGCCGCACGGCCGCGCCGCGCAGGTCCTAACGCCGCGCCAGGGCCTTGCCGGCCGCCTGCGGGGCCCCGAGAGCGGGGGCGGCGCGGGGACGGAGCCCTCCGGTTGTGGCCGACGGGTTGTTCGTGCTGCGAGAAACCGGACCGAGCTCGGCAGAGCCCGCGGGTCCCGGGGAGGGCTGTCGTGGTGGTTGTGTTACTCAACAATAAAGGGGTTAAAGTTTTGCGTAACAGTTTCATGAAGGGTTCAGTCGGCAGTAGGTGATTTACACATACCTAAAGAAACTAACAAGAGGTCCAGCCTTGAAGCTGTCAGCAGTGATTAAAACAGAGACTCTTTATCAAGAACTGTCTGCCCTTGGAGGGAACATCCCAGAAACTGCAGAAACTGCATAAACTTTGTTCTCATGTTTTTCTAAACTGTGAACATGCAGTGACTTGGGGGAAAAGGTAATTCCGGCAGGGGGAGATCGCGACCACCGACTCACGGACCACCTACCCTAATTACACCCCAGACCCAAACGAAAGGGGCGGAGGAGGAAAACTGAGCATGCGAAGTAATTTACATGAAAAGCGAGAGAAAATTAACCAATTGTTTAAGAATATGTAAATATGTTATGAATTATGAGTGTATAACTAATTTTCTGTCCAGAAGCCGGGTGTGCACGCTAGGAGGAGAAATTCCCCCGTGCACCCAGCGCTGCAATAAAGAATACCTGCTTTCTAAAACTTTAAAACCAGTCTTGGAAAGTTCAGTTTCCTTTTCAGGTATCAGTTGGAGCGTAGAGGACACGAATAAACTGAACGTGGGGGATTCCCGGGAAGTGTTTTGTTCATGGACACTTTGGAGGAGAAAAAGGGTGAACTCAGGTTTATGGCAGAGCAGGTTTGTTGGCGTCCCCGTCCCGATGGGCTCCAAACCGCAGCCCATCTCCAAAGCAGCCCCGACAGCCGCCGCGCACCGCTCCCTGTCCAGCTCGGGGCCAAGCGGGACGCGACGGTCGGTTTCCACCTGCCGGCGCGGTTCCGCTCTCCGGTTCCTCCAGCCTCCGCCGCCGGAGAGCCCGAGCCCTCCCGGTGCGGCTCCCTATCGCAGGACGTCCTCGGGCGCCCGAAGATGCCGGCGATGGCAGTCTGTGCCTCTGCCCGCTCCACCGCCGGTCGCCGCCGCGGCCGCTCTGTCCCGCCTACGGCGCTCTCTATGATCGGCGGGGCTGGCCGCGCTGGCCCCTTTAGGCCGCTGACACCGATTCCGGGGCTTGGCCGCGGAAGCGGGTGCCGGGCGAGCGCTCCGCCGGCTGCGCGCGCAGCCCACGCTCCTGGCGCCGAGTAGCGCGCCGCGGCCGCCATCGCCAGGGGGTCCCGGCCTTGGCCGTGCTCGGGAACAATAAAGCTCTTGTTGCGAGCGCTGGGGGCCGGGTGAGCTTCTTCTCCGTTCGTTCCTCCTCCTCCTCCTCCGCTGCCGCCTCGGGCCCTGCGCATGGAGAAGCAGGGCAGGATGGACTGCCCCGCGCTGCCCCCGGGCTGGAAGAAGGAAGAGGTGATCCGCAAGTCGGGCCTCAGCGCCGGCAAGAGCAATGTCTACTACTAAAGTAGGGACCGGCGCCAGCGCTCCTCCATAACCCCCCCCCCCCCGCCGCCACCTGCTCCCCGAGCTCCCCTCCATCGGGGGCGGCGGGGAGGATCGGCGCCGGTTCCGTTCCGCTCCCCTCCCGCCACCCGCTTGTCAGGGGCCGCGGGGAGTGTCGCTCCGCTCCGCAGGCCGCCTGTCAGACGACCGTCGCGGAGCGGGGGGCGGCCCTCACGGCCGCGCTGAGAGCGCCGGTGCCGGGAGAGGAGGGGGCGGACGGGCGGCTCTCCTCGGCCAGCGTCCCGAGGCAGCCCAGCCTCGGGCGCGGCGGCGGCGGGGGATCGGTTGGCCGCCGCCCGCGGGAGCCATGGGCGCGGGACAGCGGCTTCCGCCAGTGGCGTGGGGGGCTTCTTCGGGGAGAGGCGGCCGCGGGGCGGGTTGGAGGCCAGGTCTACCCTCTCCGTTTCACCGGAGCTCCTCCTGCCGCGCGTGCAGGAGCCCCTGGCAGACAGCCGTGCCCCTCCCTGGGGCGATGGAACGCTGCTCCATGGTTCCCTGCCACCACCGGGTGACTGACAGCGGTGTGGTGGGGCTCGTAAGGAGTCCCTCAGCCCGGTTTTCCCCTGGGAGAGAGGAGTGCTGGTGGTGCCGCAGCTGCCCCTTGCCAGCCCGCCTGAGCCTGGCTTTTCAGTAGAGCAGGATCAGAAGAGAACAATTCCCCCCCCTCCCCACGTTTAAACTAAGTCAGAGTTGCCATAATCCGTACACACAAGACATCCTACCAAAATAGATAGGTCATTGGTGGTGGACATGCACACCACACTGAATTAATTAGCAAGCTCACCATTAGTAACAACAGTTGAAATTTTACCAAAGCTAAAAGCATGTAAAACCTGGAGAAGTCTTGCTAATGCTAAGTGCTCTCCTCAGTACTGCCCAGGTTGTAGTAAAACCAAGAGAAGCAACAGCAACCTAATATTGTTTCACTTTCCCACTTGCTTTTGGAAACCAAAATGATAGTTCTTTTCTCAAGACAGAAATCAAATAAATTCTGAAGTGTTGCTCTTAAGCCATGCTTCTGTAAGTCCAACCTGCTGCACAGCAGAGGAAGTCTTCTGCAATGGCTAACCTCTTACCCACAGCACCTCTATTTATAGCTCTAGATGCATCTGATGAGCCACACCTGAAACCTCTCCCTAACATGGCTGTTTCCGAGCAGGCCTAGCAGTCTCCTTTTGTTGCAATGAATGGACTCAGTAGTTCTGCTCCCCGGCTGGAGGAGTGAGAAGTCGTACTCGCTCCCTCTCGGCTACCAACTAATGGAAAAGTCACTTTCTATCAGGGTTGAACATGGCATCGTTTGACCCATCGCGCACTGCTCCTAAAGAAAACAAAACATCTTATCAAAGGATGTGGAGGAGGAATGTTGATTGTTTTTCGTGAGCTTTTTTGAATTAATCCGCTTGAAAACTTTTTTTGAGACGAGTTCTGGTTTTGTCTGACTTGCACTCCCAACCATGTGCTGATCTTGTGGCAGATGATTGGGAAGCATCTGGCGTCGCTGTCTATCCCTCTGCATCCGCCTTGCCTTTCTGCAGCGCTGCCTTGCGAAGCCTGTCTGAACCGTCGCGCTTGGCTCTGCCATCTGGGTCCTCCTTTTCTGGATGGGTCCTGGTTTTCTGCGGATTGCTAAACTGAACTTTCTGTGTAGGGTTGTTCTTGCAAGAATTCGATGCCAGACTTTTCTCAAGCCAGACAGTCGCTGCTGACTATGTTGGAATATCTTTAATGTAGAAAGACCAAGTAACTTCAGCTATTTGCTCAAAAACACTTGAGTTTAGCCACGTTTATCCCATCAGAATGTAGGGATGTCAGGGTTCTGTGTATTACAGATCCTTAATTAAACAATAGAAACATGGGAAAAATGCAGAAAAATTCTCCTGTTTCCAGGTTTTTGCTTTTGCTTTGCAAAGAATGATGTGCAACCTCATTAAGTTCATTAAGGCACCTTAGTTAGCTGACTGAAAACCTGAGGTTTATGTTTTTATGATTTCTTAAGGCTAGAAAAAAAACCCAAAAGGGATTGGACAAAGCTTTGGTTACTGTGATGGTCTAAATAATAATAGTAATTAAGAACAGCTCTTGCAAGATGAATACGTGTCGCAATCTACCTCATTTGCATTTTGTACCTTGCTCATTTTGCAACTGCTTTATGGTATTTTAACATGTCATGCTTGAGGGAGATGTGAACCAGTTGCTTGTCGGGGAAGTTTCCCGGCTGCTACAATAGAAAGCACCTGTGCCTTGTTAGGACAGGTGCTGTGAGTCACGTTGGTCAACCGGAAACCACGTGACTCATGGATGGATAAAGGTGGGGCACTCCCAAGAGGGAGGGGGGCATTTCCCTCCTGGAGTTTGGAGTGGCAGGAGCCCCCTAGAGAGTGAGAGTTGGAGCTCTCTGTTGGACTAAGATAGCAGTGAGTTTAGAAGAGCCTTCTGATTGTGGAATACGTTGTGGTCACAACAGTCGGTTGGTTGCGACCCATTGGAAGAAGACACAGGCAGTCCGCGACATCTGGTGACCCCGATGTGATTCGTCGAAACGCGAACTGCCTGAACCGCAGGGTGAACTGCGGTGGAGATAAAACCCAGCGAAGCTTGAGAGCAGCAGGAGCTGCGGATTGACCAGTTTTGACCTAGACACCTGGAACAAGGTGAGCCGCTGGGAATGGACATGAGACAGAACTCTGTAAAGGAAGGCCAGACTTTTGCATTTCTTGAATCTGCGATAATGGCTGCGGGGGCCAATATAAGAAGGAAGGATCTATATAATTTACTTAACTGGGCGGCGGAGCGTGAAGACCTAGTGAGTCTCAATACGTCCTTTAGCCTTGAGCTATGGAAGAAGTTGGGGGATAAGTTGCTTTGTGAAGTAGTCTTTGAGAATAAGGACTCAACCAAAACCGACCTGTTGCGTACATGGGGGGCCTTGGATAATATAATTCAAGCAACAGATTATGTATCAATGGGCAAAGGTTTTGAGGAAGACGATGAACTGTCTGAGGGAGGACTGGCCTCAGACAGCACGGACAGTGAATTGGGTTTATCTTCACTGTTCAAGGAGATCAAGGAAGTTGCGGGGACTGGGCAGGGACTTTGCCCCACCCTGCAGGAGGTGTTAAAACGTCCCCCACCCTTTGCCCCAACAGCCCCCCCTTCCCCCATTATTATGCCTACGGCTCCGCCATTTGAGCAATTGGCCCCACCCTTGGCAACTTCATATCCCGTGGTATCTGGTTATCCAGCCCAGGTACGTTTGGTGCAGCCAATAATACTACAGCAAGTTATGACAATACTGCAAGGTATATCCCAGCAGTTAGCAGCTGTAGTGGAAACGCTGCAGCAGGCCATGACCCATCCTGCAGCAAGAGAGACTGCAGGAGAAACCTCTCAGCAGGCCATGACCCACCCTGCAGCAAGAGAGACTGCAGGAGAAACCTTTGAAGCAAGTGATAGTTCTGCTGGGAAGTTACCAACCGCACCTAGACCAAGGAGAAAGTCGCCAGAATCCGCCTGTTTATTGGAATCAGACCCCTTGGGAGCGACTACAGTAACAGTTCAGCCTCATGACCCAGTTCGCTTCTGGGACGAGGTTAGAACAAAAGCAATAGAGGCCAGGGACTGGGACCTGGCTAAAGCTCTGGGGGTACCAGTTAACAATAAAGAATCATCTATAACAGAAATGGGGGGAGGGCCTAGTGCGTTCCCCGTGGCACTAGCCCTCCCGGGTTCCCTGCGTGTTAGGAAGCAGAAGTGTTATAGGTGTGGAAACCTGGGACATATAAAATCGGAATGCCCAGGACGAAAGGGTCAAAGGCGGACAATAAATGCCGGAAAAGTTAATGGCTCGGTTAATTGCCATAAATATGGAAAACAGAGATGTTACAGGTGCGGGAAAATAGGCCATATTGCTAGGCAATGCAATTCAGAGGTTTACACTAACGGCTGGCTGAGAAATAAAAGAATGAGAAAGTGTATGCAGATGCATAATGGTCTGGACAAAACTTTTGCGGGAGCGTTATGGCAGCCACAGGTTGATCAACAGAAAAAGCAGCCACAGCAGCCAAGGTGGATGTATCCGTCGTTGCCGGATCAATGGATATACCCGCCGTCACGTTACGACAAAAAATGAGAATGACTTACAAACGGCGACGGAAAATGGAATTGAAATGTTGGAAACCCCTAAAGGCTGCGAAGCAATTTTTTTTTAAAAAAGAAAAGGGGGAATTGTTGGGGAAGTTTCCCGGCTGCTACAATAGAAAGCACCTGTGCCTTGTTAGGACAGGTGCTGTGAGTCACGTTGGTCAACCGGAAACCACGTGACTCATGGATGGATAAAGGTGGGGCACTCCCAAGAGGGAGAGGGGCATTTCCCTCCTGGAGTTTGGAGTGGCAGGAGCCCCCTAGAGAGTGAGAGTTGGAGCTCTCTGTTGGACTAAGATAGCAGTGAGTTTAGAAGAGCCTTCTGATTGTGGAATACGTTGTGGTCGCAACAGTCGGTTGGTTGCGACCCATTGGAAGAAGACACAGGCAGTCCGCGACAGTTGCTCAGGTGAAGAAAAACACTTCCAGTAGTTTCTGGTAGGATGTTTTTTTTCCTTATTTATTACTTTATCCTCTTCACAGATATCTGTGAGTCTTCTGACCTTTGTGATTATCATGAAAAAGCTCTTAAAAGAAGGGTGTGGTGGAAATACTTCACAAATCCCATACTAGATCAAAACACAGTTTTTTGAGGTTAGCCCTTTCTGCGTAATGATCTGAGCCTTCATCCTCCAGATTTTGTGGCCTAAAAGCCTGTTAAGGAACTCTTTTAACACAATTTTTGTTGAAGATGCAAGACTCTTAATCTGCTCATCACTGGCTCTCGAATTCTGTCTTTTTTTTCATGTGGGAAAGTGGTAGGAATAAACGTTTCAAATTTTAGGACGCCTTCCAGCGTGGTTAGCAGTGATGCAGATCTTCTGCCAACCGACTGCAAAATCCAAACTAAAAACTTACCAGACAACTCGTAGCTTAGAGTTTGTTGATTCCAGTACAGATTACAGGTTTGGAAAAATAAGTAGTCGTTTCTGTCTAGAGAAATAACTTCAGTTCAGTAACACGACTGCATCTGCACAACCGAAGTGAAACAAATAAAAAATGGGTTTATGGCTGCAGGCAGGACTGGTGTAGGAAATTTATCTTTTTTTCTTTTTGTTTTTGTTCCCCCCCCCCCCCCCCCCCCCCCCCCCCCCGCCTTTTTGTTCTGTTACAGCTATGAGGCAGATTTCAGCACTGCTATATTTAAACCAACTGAAAATCTGGTTTGATCCAGTAAGTAGAGCACGTTCAAGAGAGTTACGTCACTCTAGTTCTGTTAAAAAAAAAAAAAATTAAGAATGTTAATAAACGCTACATTGTTAAAATCTGTAGTTGAATCCAAAGTGGGTTTTGGTTTATATGCCTTATAAAGACTTAACATTCCCTAAAATCCTGCATAGTCAGGGTTTGGCATGACCACTCAGAGCGATACAACGCTTCTTTCGGCAACTGTAGGACAATGACAAAAATGGACGTTACGTTTTAAGTTTCTACATCTTCGGGATAATTCACTTAAAATTAAGCAACTGGGAGTTTACACCAACAGTCAGAAGAAATTAATTTCATGTATGTCTTGATTTGAGGATAGTAGGTTTGCACAGGTGATGCCAGAGGCCTGGCTCAGCTTTGCAGAATCCCTGTAAAAGGTAATGAAGGAAAAAAAAAATCTTAATTCTTCTGGAGAGCCGGGTTTGAGGGAGGAGAGGATGAACTATATTTAGTAAGATAAACTTCTTCGATGTAGGGAATCGTGATACTGAATGTAGGACAAAATGCAAAACTAGCACGGCATTCTCAGAATAAATACTTGGTGTAGTCTTTAATCTGTACATCGGGTAACTTCCTAGAAGGTTTTCCGTGGAATAGGTTGGGAGCGCGGTGCCCGTAGTGAATACAGATGTTCTGGCTCAAGAGTGAGGAATATTCACGGTGATAATTAGAGTCGAGAAGAAGATTCCGATGGTGCTGAGAAAAAATTCTTTTCAATCGGTCGGAGATACGGAGCAAATTCCAGGAATAGACATGATTTTTTTCTAGTTTAAAGAAGGTAGGAATTCTCATAGTGACTGTCTTGCCCGGATTATAAAGCCAACGTTCAATTTACAACGAGCCAAAAGGTAAATTTTGCTGATCCTCCAGAATAAGAAGTCCACTTTCTGAAAGGCTTCTCTGTTCTTACTACTAAGTCCTTTATGATGTCCTCCCTGTATCTGCCGAGCAATAACCTGAGAGTATTCCTTCTCTTTTTCCACAGATAGGATGTGACATTTAAGGCTGATTTACATCCGATTTTCCTTTTAAATCAAGCTGCTGCGCTTGGATGAACCAGAATTCCAACTTGTCGTAACTGTCATTGTAATCAAAGTTATCGAAGAAACTCTATGTACGCAAAGAGCATTTTTCAAATTACTCTCCTAGTAGTAACCTATTTGCGTAAGGCCTAATCCTGTAGTAAATTGGCATCATGATTTTTTTTTTTAAAGGATCGTGTTGCAGAGCCCTTCTGTGGACGGCCCAGAGTCATGACCATACACCAATATGGTTAGAAAATCATGCTCCTTTATTACAAACAACACACAGGTTATATAGCGGAATGTGGCGTGACACGACTACATTCTACAATTGGCTTGCTTAGCGTAAACACACTCTTGTGGGCTATAGTGATAGGGCAGCGCTAGCAGAACACAGGTAATAAGCTCATCCCTTTAGTCTCCTCACTGCGGTCATCGGAGAGGCATCCAGGAGGCGTGCATCTCGGCAGGCTATCAGTCTACATTTCCTTTTAAGGCCGTTAGGCTAACTTGAAGGACAAAAGTAATCTAGCTGGTAACCTTGTGCTCTGGGGCCCAAACAGGGATTGTCCATACCTGAAAGAATATTATTGCCAGTCTCGGAGAGGAACTCCTCCACATTTCCCCCTTTTTGTTTTTGGACAATCCATAGCCCTGGCACTGCTTTAAGGAGGACCCGAGAGGCGCACTTCAGGACACACCGTGCTAAGAGAATCATAAACAGCAATGCAACTAATATCGTTATGCCTTGTATGATTAATCCTTTTATCCAACCTGGTATGTTCCAACTACCGAACCAGTTTGAGAATGGGTCATCTTGTGTCCTTATATGATGCATGTTACTTTGGAGGTTTGCAAGTTGTTTATGAATGCTTTGAGAGTGGTCAGATAGGTCCATACAGCACATGCCTTCAAAGTCAGTACAACCATGGCCTTGAGCTAACAATAAAAAATCAATAGCAGTGCAATTTTGCAATACAGCATGCTGGATATCATCTACATCAAGCAATAGAGAAGTGAGAATATTAGAAGTAAGATTAAATTGTTTCAATGCCCAACAAGCAAGCTTAGCCAACTGACTATTAGCATTGCCGTCAGAGGCTCCTAGAAGGAAGACAGATAGTGCTGCTATTTCAGCTGGATTCAGCAGCTGCACGTTGTCATTACAAGTGCTGTCAAACTCTTTCAGGCTCCTCTTACCCCGACTTGTTCGGGTTGTTCGTTCAACTAGAAAATCATGAATGCTAGGGGCAAAGAGAGTTAGGCGACCCAAATAGCCAGGACCACCGATGGCTCCTTGTGGAATTCCGGTCCAGGCACGATCTTCACAGATCAGAAAAATTCCGGAGGGCAGGAGCATATCGTGTGTAAATACTTTCCCAATGAGTGTTCCAGTTTTTACATCTCCCCACATCGATGTGCCAGACACATTGAAACGTGGTTTGTCTTGGAAGAAAAAGCTGCGTCCTAATTTAGCCTGATAGGCTTGCTTCAGCGTTTGGAACCAAACCACTCCAGAGCCATTTAGAAGTTGCATAGGAGGGCGAATGATTTTACATATCGCGTCGTGGCTCATCGACTGGTTCCATAAGCCAGAAACATTTTTCCATGTCCCTGGTAACAAGCTACCTAGAAGATCAAGTTCTTGCAGTCCTACGGGGATGGTCACATTGAATGATCTAATCAAGGCAGCTTGGACTTCCGATCCTACATCAAAAGGCCAATCCCACCCACTGCAGATTCGTCTCATGCCACTGGGTTGTTGGTATGAGAGGGCAGAGGTATTGACGAATCTTTGAAACTCTGTTATGTTTGTGCTATTATTTGGCCAAAGTATTGGCACACAATAAGGCACGTGCGAAATGGGTCAGAGGCACTTTGCATAGATAAACAGAATTGTGAGACGTTGGTTTTGTTAGTCCAAGTGACCCAACTTATTCAGTGTATTTAACGCCTGTGCCACTTCAACTCCTGGTGCAAATATTGAAGCTGCAATGATTTTAGCTGGATCCCAAAATTCTGCTCTGGAATCACACTAGCTATCATAAGCATGTGTGCTTCACTTATTCCGGGTGTAGTTATGACTTAGGATCATGGTGGTATGAGGTAAATACATTCCTAAAGTCCCTATAGTACATAGATCTCCCTTTATATGCGAAGAAATACCCTAAGCTTTACTATAGCCCTACAGAAGCAGTTACTAGCATTTTGTTTCCCTTTCTGGGAGTCTTACTATTTCGACTATGCCCAAGATTCCGCTGAGCAGGAGGGTGTCAATCAACAGGGTCATCATGGAGAAGGGAGGCAGGCACAGCACCTTCAGGGCGTCCCCTGTTTATCCACACAGTGTGCTCTGCAGCCTCCTTCCGCTCCGCTCTGAGCCATCTCTTTTACACCCTCAACAGAGTCTATGACAAAGGTACTGACACGGCGTTCCTGCACGCGTGGCCAGTGCGTGCAACAAGGCTGCCCAGTATGTGCTCTGCTGGCCAACAGCGGTTTTTGTGAATTGCAACATGTTGTTCAATAACAATCCTCCCAGCTTCCTTTTTCAAAGTTATGTGCTCACAACTAAGTCCAGTTAGTAATTCTTTGTCATTAATTTGGTACCAGTTAATTCTTTTCCTTCCAGTAGCTACGGGTGGAATCCATACACCTTCCGACTGGAAAAAACACACAAAGCATATATACAAGCAACTTTCACACACATAATATACCTAACAATGAGAAACATAAGAACAGTTGATATATAAACATGAAATCTCCTATTACGAGTGTGTCCATTTGAAACATTCTCCTCATTTGGTGTTTCTGTGATCTCTGCTTGCTCTGCTAATTCTTGGATCTCCCTTTCTCTATTTGTAGTTTCAAATGTCCTGGTTGGCTTTACGTTTCTTGCTGGTAACCAGTATGGACCTGTGGGAAAGAGAACACGAGCATACCCTCTTCCCCATGCAAGCAGAGATACAGGACCATCCCATGAGTTGAGTCCAGTTTCTTATAACATGCTGTTGATTTTTCTGCAAAAATGGCACTGGGTTTAAAATTGTGATCTACAGCCGTAGTATGTTGCCTAGAAGCAGACAAATTAAGAAAATTTAAAACATATGTGGCTTTGTCCAAGGATTCTTGCGGGGAAATATATGGAAGACTCCCCCTTTTTTGTTTATCAAGCATTTGTTTTAACATTAAATGAGTTCGTTCAATAACAGCTTGTCCTGTAGGCAAATGAGGGATACCGGTAGTGTGAGTCATTCCCCAATCCTGTAAAAAGGCACCATACTGGATCACTGTCTGTCCCGATTTTCTTTGGTACTCCCATGGTTTTCTTCAGTGTGAGCAGTAGCAACAACAAAGGCAGAAAACATATCAACAGTTACATGGACATATTTAGATCAAAGAAACGATTGAATATAAGTAATATCAGTTTGCCATAATTCATTGACACATAAACCTTTTGGATTTATTCCTGCTGGAGTATTTGAAGGCACAATACGCTGACGGTCAGGGCAGGCGTGTACAATCTGCTGAGCTTGATCTGCTGTCTGACCTGATGGGAAGTATCATCAACCACCAATTGACAAACTGTAGGACTAATCATCATTCCTTGAGGCAGTACAATCCAATGATATTGTTGTGTGGGTCGTTCATTGTTAAGCACTGGAACTGAAAAGGCAAATCTAGGACAATCGTTAGGGTGTAAATAAATAAAAAAGTAAAAAAGTAAAAAAAAACCCAGTCTTTTAAATCAATCACCATCAAATGCTAACATTCTGGAATCATAGTAGGATTTGATACACCCGGTTGTAATGCACCCATTGGTGAAATGATTGCATTAATAGCTCTTAAAACTTTTAACGTAAATCTCCATTTTCCTGATTTCTTTGGGTTAACAAATATTGGAGTATTCCATAGGGTAGTGGAGGGAATTATATGTCCTAATTTGAGCTGTTCATCGCCTAATTTTTGAGCCCACATTCTGACACCCTTTATTAAATCTGCAATTGGTTTTGCCCGATTTCTGATAGGATCAAGAGCTGGCCTGTGCAAAAAATATTCATTTGATTCATGTCAATATGGGACAATGGATGTGCAAATAGGTTGCGAGGAGTAGGGTGTGCTATTCAAGATAAGTGATTGTCTTAGTTTAAGATCTCTGTGAAATGCAAAAACGTAAACCTGCGAAATGCCTCATGATGCTGCTAACCACCAGTGATACACAGAATGCTCTGTCACTACAGAGCAGAGAACTCTGGTGACAGTTCATCATGATGCAAAACGAAATAAAACAAAATTGTAAAAAGGTAGAAAAGGATGGAGAGCATAGATGCTGGGAAACACTCTTTAGATGGTCACCTTCCGCTTCAGGATTTTTCAGCCATTTAAAACATCCTGTTATAACACTGCCAATAGCTACAGCTGCCCCAATATTGTCACCAACACTGCTGTATACATGGGCTTGGCACGTGCTTAAGAGGATATATTCAATTCACAAAATGCTATATCAATCAGGAAACTTACGCAAGTAAAGGGATTTACTTGATCCACTAAAAAAAAGGGGGGACTGATGGAGGGAATATAGGAATAGACATCAGTGAAATGTTAGAAGTTTTGAAATACTTAACTACCCAAGGAGGAGGCTGGGGTGGATTCTGAGGCAGGGACCATGGAAATGATTTCTTGGGAGAGATTGACCTTCTGAGGGGGGTTATGAGTATGTCTGTATAAACACAAGAAAAACTGCTACGGCGGGTGTGCGTCTTGGTGG
Source organism: Tauraco erythrolophus (assembly GCF_009769465.1). Classification (NCBI taxonomy): domain Eukaryota; kingdom Metazoa; phylum Chordata; class Aves; order Musophagiformes; family Musophagidae; genus Tauraco; species Tauraco erythrolophus. The sequence goes on from NC_141497.1 coordinate 7,219,032, forward strand.
AGCAGAGACTCCCAGCACACCTAGCACTGTTTGCTTGCTTTTATTCGCCTAATAAATTGTAAACTTTAATTGGGGTTCTGTTTGGGACTCACTCATTATCACACTGGCAGTCTGCATTAGCATCTTCAATTACTAACTGCAGCAGCTGGATTTTCTGTTTGTCTCTGAACTGCTGTTTGCAGCCGATCAAGGAAATGCTCATAAGGTTCCTGTGCTCCCTGCTGAATGGAAGCAAAGGAAGCCTCCCCTGTCCCAAAAATCAGGGACACGTCTTAATGCTCTCATAGCCAATTCAGTCAGTTGTTGGAAAGCCACTTGCTGTAACCCTGCCTGTGCCTGATTTTGACACGTGTGACATTTTATTCATCCCAAAATGTTTAGCTCTCGATTTAAGAAATTTAACACCTATAACACTTTAGCTATTGTTTCATTGGGAGATTTCCCTGTCATTCCCCCTTTTTGTTTTAAAAGCATATTCTCCAAAGTGCCATGTGAGTATCCTATGATCGGTTGCCCAGCAGGATTGTAAGGAATACCAGTAACATGCTCAATACCTTATGATGACAAAAATACATATGTCTGATAAGAAGTGTATGCCAAAGTTCCTGCAAACGTAAACCACGAGGATTAACACCATTCATTGGTGGCATGATCATATTTTAACAGCTAGTACACAATTGTACAATTGAGCGGGCTTGTTGTCGTGTTAAACCAAATTGTCACCTAGTAGTGTCAGCATTCTGATGGTAGAAGTCATGCAAGATTTTGCCTGCATTAACGAGTTTGGTACAAGAGCTGCACTCGTGAGAGGCTCAGCTCGCCTGTTCCCTTCTGCTATAGGCCTTGGAAGCGTGGTGTGCGCTCGCAGATGTACCATGGAATATGCATGTTTACGGTTTTGCAACACTGATATTAACTGTTCAAATTGCTGGAACAAAGGAGGATTAGTTATTTCCCGCGATGTCGATCGAGACGATCTAAGTTAAGATGTGCTGTCTCGTGGTAAAACCTGGGCCACGGGCAGCGGCGAGGCGGCCGCTCTCCAGGCGTGGCCTGTGGCATTGGGGGGAGGGGGGCGGGGGCAGCGGCGGGGGGTCAGCCCTCCCTCGCCTCAGCCGGGCGGGGGGGCGGGGTGGGGACGACGACCCAGCCGCCCTGTGCCGGCCGCCCCCCTTGTTGTTGCTGTTGCTCTTGTTGTTGTCGCGGCTCCGGCCGCTCGCGCTCCGTAACCGCCGCCGACCCCTCCCGCCGAGGACCATCAGCTGCAAAAGAACCGACACGCCAGAGGAGGGCAAAGCAGGGTTAAGTTTTGGGTGGCAGGAGGCTCCTCCTTGGCCCGACGACAGCAATGACTAAGCTGTACAGTCACCACCCCCCGAGTTCCCTTGGGCTGGCACTTCCGCTTTGTGCCCAGTTGGCGCTGGAGGGGCGGCGGGCACTTCCTCTGTTGTCCTTGAGCAGGCTGGGGGCCCCGTAGGCTCTTTAGACTCAGTTTTTTGTTCGGACACAGTTTCTCCCAGCCCCTCGGCTTGTTTCCGCACCTCAGTGATAGTAGAACAGGTGGGAGCTCGCATGCCTTTTGTTGGGCGTAAATGTCCGACCCCAAAGAACTGCGCAATACGAGAGGGCGGCGGCGGCGGTTCGTGCGGCTCGCCAGAGGTGTTATCCGGCTCAGGGCTTCTATGGCCGCAGCAGCAGCTTTTCGCTCAGCTTTGATCTCCCGTAAGGTGTTAATTACGACACGCCACGTCCGTCCCACTTCTTTTGCTGTTTTTTCCTCTTTTCCTCCCGCTAAGGTGGCCTCCCAGAGATGTTCCCCCACTTCACGCCATTCGTCAACATTAAAGAGTAGCGGAGAGGTTTTACAATGTCCATTTGTTTTCGCCCACTTAATGAGGCTTTCTATCTCCTTAAGGTTAACCGTTTCTCCTCTCTTAGAGAGTATACTGGTTAACGACTTGATTGCCGCATCCGTTTCCATCGCGGTCTTACCTTGCAGAGGTTTGCTCGGCCGTTGCGAAACTACCAGTCTCTGGCGATTCTCTTCGTCCTGTGCCCTTCCCTGCTGCACGTCCACAGGCTCCCAATACCGTATTCACGATGCTATGGAGGCTTCCGCATTTAAGCGAGTTTATCTGCATTTAAGCGAGTTTATCCGCATTTAAGCGAATTTTTCTGCATTTAAGCGAGTTCATCCGCATTTAAGCGAGTTTATCTGCATTTAAGCGAGTTCAGGGTCCCTGCTCATGCGCCACTTGTTGCAGGATCCCTTCTGTGGACGGCCCAGAGTCATGACCATACACCAATATGGTTAGAAAATCATGCTCCGTTTATTACAAACAACACACAGGTTATATAGCGGAATGTGGCGTGACACGACTACATACTACA